>NW_026652277.1:15197506-15234482 GCF_009828535.3 Hylobates moloch
TTTTACATTTGCTGAGGAGAGCTTTACTTCCAACTATGTGGTCAATAGGTGTGGTGTGGTGCTGAAAAAAATGTATATTCTGTTGACTTGGGGTGGAGAGTTCTGTAGATGTCTATTAGGTCCACTTTATGTAGAGCTGAGTTCAATTCCTGGATATCCTTGTTAACTTTCTGTCTCGTTGATCTGTCTAATGCTGACAGTGGGGTGTTAAAATCTCCCATTATTATTGTGTGGGAGTTTAAGTCCCTTTGTAGGTAACTCAGGACTTGCTTTATGAATCTGGGTGCTCCTGTGTTGGGTGCATATATATTTAGGATAGTTAGCTCTTCTTGTTGAATTGATCCCTTTACCATTATGTAATGGCCTTCTTTGTCTCTTTTGATCTTTGTTGGTTTAAAGTCTATTTTATCAGAGACTAGGATTGCAACCCCTGCCTTTTTTTGTTTTCCAGTTGCTTGATAGATCTTCCTCCATCCCTTTATTTTGAGTCTATGTGTGTCTCTGCACGTGAGATGGGTTTCCTGAATACAGCACACTGATGGGTCCTGACTCCTTATCCAGTTTGCCAGTCTGTGTCTTTTGATTGGAGCATTTAGCCCATTTACATTTAACTTTAATATTTTTATGTGTGAATCTGATCCTGTCATTATGATGTTAGTTGGTTATTTTGCTCGATAGTTGCTATAGTTTCTTCCTAGCCTCGATGGTCTTTACAATTTGGCATGTTTTTGCAGTGGCTGGTACCGGTTGTTCCTTTCCATGTTTAGTGCTTCCTTCAGGAGCTCTTTTAGGGCAGGCCTGGTGGTGACAAAATCACTCAGCGTTTGCTTGTCTGTAAAGTATTTTATTTCTCCTTCACTTATGAAGCTTAGTTTGGCGGGATAGGAAATTCTGGGTTGAAAATTCTTTTCTTTAAGAATGTTGAATATCGGCCCCCACTCTCTTCTGGCTTGTAGAGTTTCTGCTGAGAGATCAGGTGTTAGTCTGATGGGCTTCCCTTTGTGGGTAACCCGACCTTTCTTTCTGGCTGCCCTTAACATTTTTTCCTTCATTTCAACTTTGGTGAATCTGACAATTATGTGTCTTGGAGTTGCCCTTCTCGAGGAGTATCTTTGTGGCGTTCTCTGTATTTCCTGAATCTGAATGCTGGCCTGCCTTGCTAGATTGGGGAAGTTCTCCTGGATAATATCTTGCAGAGTGTTTTCCAACTTGGTTCCATTCTCCCCATCATTTTCAGGTACACCAATCAGACGTAGGTTTGGTCTTTTCACATAGTCCCAAATTTCTCGGAGGCTTTGTTCATTTCTTTTTATTTTTTTTCTCTAAACTTCCCTTCTTGCTTTATTTCATTCATTTCATCTTCCATCAGCGATACCCTTTCTTCCAGTTGATCGCATCTGCTACTGAGGCTTCTGCAATCTTCGCGTAGTTCTCGAAACTTGGCTTTCAGCTCCATCAGCTCCTTTAAGCCCTTCTCTCCATTGGTTATTCTAGTTATCCATTCTTCTAATTTTTTTTCAAAGTTTTAACTTCTTTGCTATTGTTTTGAATTTCCTCTCGTAGCTCAGAGTAGTTTGAACGTCTGAAGCCTTCTTCTCTCAACTCATCAAAGTCATCCTCCATCCAGCTTTGTTCCGTTGCTGGTGAGGAACTGCGTTCCTTTGGAGGAGGAGAGGTGCTCTGTTTTTAAGAGTTTCCAGTTTTTTTGCTCTGTTTTTTCCCCATCTTTGTGGTTTTATCTACTTTTTGTCTTTGATGATGGTGATGTACAGATGGGTTTTTGGTGTGGATGTCCTTTCTGTTTGTTAGTTTTCCTTCTGCCAGACAGTACCCTCAGCTGCAGGTCTGTTGGAGTTTACTAGAGGTCCACTCCAGACCCTGTTTGGCTGGGTGTCAGCAGCGGTGGCTGCAGAACAGCGGATTTTCATGAGACCAGAAATTCAGCTGTCTGATAGTTCCTCTGAAAGTTTTGTCTAAGAGGAGTACCCGGTTGAATGAGGTGTCAGTCTGTCCCTACTGGGGGGGGGTGCCTCCCAGTTAGGCTGCTCAGGGGTGAGGGACCCACTTTAGGAGGCAGTCTGTCCGTTCTCAGATCTCCAGCTGCGTGCTGGGAGAACCACTACTCTCTTCAAAGCTGTCAGTCAGACAGGGACATTTAAGTCTGTGGAGGTTCTTGCTGAGTTTTTGTTTGTCTGTGCCCTGCCCCCAGAGGTGGAGCCTACAGAGGCAGACAGGCCTCCTTGAGCTGTGGTGGGCTCCACCCAGTTCGAGCTTCCTGGCTGCTTTGTTTACCTAAGCAAGCCTGGGCAATGGCGGGCGCCCCTCCCCCAGCCTCGCTGCGGCCTTGCAGCTTGATCTCAGACTGCTGTGCTAGCAATCAGTGAGACTCCGTGGGCATAGGACCCTCCGAGCCAGGCGCGGGACACAATCTCCTAGTGTGCCGTTTTCCAGGCCCGTTGGAAAAGCGCAGTATTAGGATGGGACTGACCCGATATTCCAGGTGCCGTCTGTTTCCCCTTTCTTTGACTAGGAAAGGGAACTCCCTGACCCCTTGCACTTCCCGAGTGAGGCACTGCCTCGCCCTGCTTCGGCTCGCGCACAGTGCACTTCACCGACTGTCCTGCACACACTGTTAGGCACTCCCTAGTGAGATGAAACCGGTACCTCAAGGAGAAATGCAGAAATCACCCGTCTTCTGTGTCACTGGGGCTGGGAGCTGGAGACCGGAGCTGTTCCTATTCGGCCATCTTCGACAAGAAAATCTGAATGTTCTCTAAGTGTCCTGCAGGGACTTTGATTCATAGAGCAGTAGGAATGAAATTAATGAAAATGTGAAATGACAAGGTTTCAGATGGAAGGAAAGCTGGCAAGGCTGACACATACAATAGAATTTGATACAAATTTAGCCAAGAATCTGTGAATAAGGAAATACTGAATGAAATCTATCACTGATGGCCACTCTAGTTTTTTCACCCATTTGGGGAGGAAGTTAATTGTTTCAGCAATTGCTAGTTGTTTTGACACTCTGGAGTGTTTAGCTGAGATGTAAAGTTTGTGGCCATGTGTTAGAACACGACATGATCTCCCAGGATGAATATTTGTGTTATTTCTGTTGGGGGAGGAAGAAAGAATCTTGGGGAAGGAGGGAGTGGATGGTGCTACTGTCAACACATAATTAAAAGAATTTTTTCAAGGTCCTGTGTTTCAGGAACCTATGATTCTAGTGCGATAACAAGAATAAAATGTGGCTTGAACTACAGAAGCTTTGGAAGAATTTTTAGTGATTGTATACAAAACCCTTTGACCCGGGTCCTAAGATTTGCCCCATGCTTTAAACTCTTTAAAAATAGCCTCATTACAGCTGTGTGAAGGATGGCCATATTTTTATCTACCTCCTATAAATCAAGACACCATGCTGTAGACTTGGCCAAGATAAAACAGTAGAAAGGTTGAATTAGCAACTTAGTGCACCTTCCGTTATGGTATATTAATTATAGATGGATAATAGTTAAGGAGTGGAAATCCATCCTACACAATTGTGATTATCTCCTTATTTCTCATTTAACTGACTTATAAAAACTGTCCATTTCTCCCTCTAATTTGTTTTGGGCAGTTTGGCACTTCCTACTGATTCAACTACCATGAACTTAGCAGGAAGTGATTAAAATGTAAATACCAGCCAGGCGCGGTGGTTCATGTCTGTAATCCTAGCACTTTGGGAGGCCGCAGCAGGTGGATCACTTGAGGTCAGGAGTTCGAGACCAGCCTGGCCAACTGGTGAAACCCCGTCTCTACTAAAAATACAAAAATTAGCTGGGCGTGGTGGTGCATGCCTGTAATCCCAGCTACTTGGGAGGCTGAGGCAGGAAAATCACTTGAACCCGGGAGGCAGAGGTTGCAATGAGCCGAGATTGTGCCACTGAACTCCAGCCTAGGTGACAGAGCAAGACTCCATCTCAAAAAAAACACAAAAAGCAAAAAACAAAACATAAATACCCTTGATCGGCTGCTCTGGTGGGAGGCGGGGAGTGTGGGACAGGGGAGGTGTTGTCGTTTAGGGATTTATCTGGAGAGTCATGAGACACCTGATTCTGTCCCATGGAAATCTCTTCCTGCCGGACTCTAGGCAGAAGGTGCCATTTCCCATCCGTCATGTGTTAGCGAAGGCCGTCTCCTCCTTCAGTGTCCTGATCACCTACAGGGAATGTACAGAGAGTTCAGTTAGAAGAACAAAGAGCAATAGAATTTCCAAGACATAGCCAATATTTGTCAAGCCAGTTAGGAGAAAAATAAAGCCTCCATAGAAATAAATAATAATGAAGTATTTAAATATTAGTTACTAGTTAGCTTATTTATGGTTTGTTCATCCACGAAATTGTAAACTCTGTAAGAGCAGGGAACATCTTCTTTACCAGTCTATGTTTAGTTCCTAAGCAGTGCTTGGCCTGTGGTAGTTACTCAATGGCTATTTATTAAATGAATGAGTGAATGAATTCACAAGCAAGGATTTAGCACAAAAGACTCTGAAAAAATGAAGGAATCCTGAGCACACGCTGTAGGGTTAGTTAGATCGCCCTGAGATTACAGAATGTAATTAATTCACTTTGTACCTTGTGGTAGGCAAGATAATGGCCTGCTAAAGATATCTGTGTCAAGGGGAAATTAAAGTTTCAGATGGAACTAAGGTTGCTAATCAGCTGATCTTACATTAAGGAGTTTGTCCTGGATTTTCCGGATAAGCCCAATGTAATCATAAAAGTCCTTTAAATTAACCAAGGGAGGCAGAAGAGGGGGTCAGAATCAGAGAGAAATTTGAAGGTTTGCTGGCTTTGAAAATGAAGGAAGAGGCTACAAGCCAAGGAATCCAGGCAGTCCCTGGATGGTGGAAAGGCAAGGAAACAGCTGTCCTCTGGAGCTTCCAGAAGGAACCCAGTTCTGCGAACACCTTGACTGTAGCCCAGTGAGACCCATTGCAGACTTCTACCTGTACAGCAGGGAGATAATAAATCTGTGTTGTCTTAAGTCACGACTTTTGTGGTGATTTGTTATAGCAGTAATGGTAATCCCTCTACATATTAGATATTTGTTAGTTTTCACCTGTCTCCTGTGAACAGTGCCCGCATTATTCTTTGGGGAACTCCCTTTCTCAACCCTCCAGGTACTTTGTGTAAAGTCAGTTTCCTTCTTAATATTGGATGTGAGCATGTGATTCAGATGTGGCCCTTGGGAATGCTGTATTTGCCTGGTCAAAGTTGTTAGTTAAGGGTTGGTCAGATTTGTGTCCTTTAAAAGTAAAAGTGTTTTTCTCTGGGATCCTGGGGAGCAAGGCTTGTAGGTTTGAACTCTGGAGATGTGGAGAGCTGTCCCACCACCATGGAGAGCCTAAAACTGAAGGCAACATGGAGGAGCTCAGAGCCGAGAGAGGGCGACAGATTGGGTCTTTGGACCAAGCCGCTCTTGAATTTTACTATTACATGAGTCAATCAATTCATTTTTCTGCATAAGCCAGTTACTTTTGCTTTTCCAATTCTATCATCAAGTTTTAGTGAGGAGGCATAGGAAAGTGATAGAAACAACTCTATGTCTTTTATAGTTCATGTTTACGTGTACGTGTGATACAGTTTGGACATTTACCCCACCCAAATCTCATGTCAAATTGTAGTCCCCTATGTTGTAGGTGGGGCCTGATGGGAGATAATTGGATCACGGGGTGGATTTCTCATGAATGATTGAGCATTATCCTCTTGGTACTGTCCTCACAATAGTGAGTGACTTCTCACAAGATCTGGCTTTTTAAAACTGCAGCCCCTCGCCCTCTTTCTCTCTTGCTCCTCCTTTCACCATGTGATGTGCCTGCTCCCCCCTTCCCCTTCCACCATGATTCGAAGCTTCCTGAGGTCTCCCAGAAGCAGATGCCGCTATGCTTCCTGCACAGCCTGCAGAACTGTTGAGCCGATGAAACCTCTCTTCTTTATAAATTACCCAGTCTCAGGTATTTCCTTAAAGCAATGTGATAATGGACTAATACAATGTGTGTTTGTAGATATATATGTATATAATACACCGTATATATTCTCATCATAGCCATTCTCAGTTACTTTTTCATCTTTGTAAAAACCTCTGTAAATACTTCCAACCCTAACAGCATCAGTTATAGCTCTATAGAGTCGGGTTGTCTGCTTGAAATTACATGGCTATTAACATCAAGACTGTATCAGAAAGACAGTACCCTATGATGGAAGTATGCTACAACACATCTTAATTCTGTCTTTGAATGTTCCACATTTTAATCTTGCTTAGCATAATGAAACTCTTCATCATTTGAAAACATTAGCTATGAAAAGTTTTAAGTATTACCAGGAGGCCATTTTTAAAGTGCAATAAATTTTTTAATGATTTTTCTTCACTGAATAATTTCACTTGATTCTCAATATTTAACTAATCTATTTCTTTGAAACTCACCGGCCTGCATTTTGACACACCAGTGGCTTTTCTTAGTTGAGGCTTATCTCATCACTGACTTATTCAGCATCAAAGAGTAACATTTTCTCTCTGATTGTGTGTGTGGGAGCCTCTTGTGGGAGACTTCATTCTAGGTTTAAGGCTGTCATTCCCTTACAAAGGCCAGACTCACCAATTCAAGTGCCCACCATGGCCAGGCAGGTAACGAGTGAAGTGGGTTGGATGGGGACTGTGCTTGATCAGAAAGCCCACGCCTGTCTAGGGCCCCTGCCACTCGGGACCAGTGCTTGTTCTTGTAGAATGTAAACTCCATTGCTGATCTTTTAGGTTTTCAGCAGAGGCCAGAAATCCACATATTTATCTACAGCTCTGAAGCTTTACCTATAGGATTCAAGTTAAAATAAAAAAAATACTATGTGGGTGAAATAAATCCTAAACAAACAACAAAAGCCATGCTCATCGGCTTCACTGTGGCCCCAGGCCACCAGTTTGTCCTTCCAGAGTACATTGACTCATCCGTGCATCCATAGATGTTGTGAGTCTCACTTTGATCGTTTGTCTAATTGTGTTTATTGCACTCTGGCTTCATTTTCAGGTGTGTTGGGACATTATTAATCCTGACATGCTCAATAAGTACAAAGGCGACGATTGTTGAGAACACTAGTGAGGAAAGGCATGCGTTTATGATGGAAGAATATTCTCGAGAAAAAAAAATGCAAGAAAATGGTGAGAAAAGGACCAAAGTTGCGCATACATACTGGATGAATCATTAGGGAGCTGGCATGATTCTGAAGGAGAAAGAGAATCCTACAATGTGTGTCAAGTTCATGCTCTTGCAATCTGCAAAATTAGCAAGAAAACAAAAGTGATTGAGAAAATTAAAATGAAAGAGTGCTTGACTAGAAGATTTAGTCTGCAAAATAGATGCCTAGTAACCTAACATTAATTCAGAAGGCTAGCAATTTGTTGAAGAACTTAAAAATTATTAATACCTTGAAAGTCCTGCTGATATAATTTTTATGGCAACCTGTGGTCATGTCCATTGGATCAAGGTCTATTTTGGTGATGAGGTAGCAAAATTATGAATATTGGAGCTATTAAGGAGTTTTCTGTGATCTTTGTGGATGTCACCAATGAAGAGATTTATTTGCCTCAGCAGATTTTCAATATTGATGAAGCTTTTTTAAAATTGTGGTAAAAAATATAAAACATTTACCATTTTAATCATGTTTAACTACACAGTTCAATGGCATTAAGTACACCTGCATTGCTGGGCAACCATCATCACCATCCACCTCCAGAAATTTTTCATCATCCTCAGCTGAAACTCTGCACATACTAAACACTACCTTCCTATTCTCCCTCTCTCAGCCCCTGGTAACTACCACTTTCTTTTTCTGTCTCTATGAATTTGGCCACTCTAGGTATTTCATATAAGTGGAATCATACACTATTTGACTTATTGAAGGTGTTTGTGGCTGGGCACGGTGGCTCATGCCTGTAATCCCAGCACTTTGGGAGGCTGAGATGGGCAGATCATTTGAGGTCAGGAGTTCGAGACCAGCCTGGCCAACATGGTGAAACACCGTCTGTAGTAAAAATAAAAAAGTTAACCAGGTGTGGTGGTGGATGTCTGTAGTCCCAGCTACTCAAGAGGCTGAGACAGGAGAATTGCTTGAGCCTGGGAGGCAGAGGTTGCAGTGAGCAGAGATCTTGCCACTGCACTCCAGCCTGGGTGACAGAGCAAGACTCTGTTTCAAAAAAAAGTACAAGATGTTCTTTTTTTACAAAAAGATTTATTCAGTTAACAGATATTTGTTGAGCTCCTTAGTATGTGCAAAATAATAATTTACTTGCTGAGGAAACTGTGGTGAAGACAATAGGCATGGTCCTTGCTGTTGGGGTGAGGGTCGAAACAAACATAAAGTGAATAATTTCATAGTATAGTTTGAATATGTAAAATCTAAAATGCTGGCCAGGCACAGTGGCTCACGTCTGTAATCCCAGCCGAGGCCAAGGCAGGTGAATCACCTGAGGTCAGGAGTTCAAGACCAGCCTGGCCAACGTGGTGAAATCTGTCTCTACTGAAACTACGAAAATTAGCCAGGCATGGTGGTGGGTGCCTGTAATCCCAGCTACTTGGGAGGCTGAGGCAGGAGAATCACTTGAACCTGGAAAGCAGAGGTTGCAGTGAGCCGAGATTATGCCACCGCACTCCAGCCTGGGCAACAGAGCAAGACTCTGTCAAAAAAAAAAAAAAAAAAAAGTGAAATGCCTATTAGGTGTCCAAGTGCAGATGTTGAGGGGACAGTGGGGTGACAGATGTACCTACCATGGCATGACTGGAGGTAGAGAATTCGAGTCATTGTCATTGAGAGGGTATCTAAGTCCACGGACTTGCAGTGGTAATGCAGACAGAGTGTAACCATATTCAATGACAGAGCCTAGGATGGAGCATGACGGAGCCTCGCATTTGGAAACCGACCAGTGGAGAAGGAGACCAACAAAGAGACCCAGGCAGAACAGTGCGCAGAGGGTGAATGTGCTGATGTAAAAGCCAAGATATGAGACTATTTCCAGAACGACCGAATGGCCAGCTGAGCTGAATCCTGTGTGGAACTGGGGAAGAGGCAAAACAGATAGCCATTGGCTTCTTGGAGTCTAACTTATTACCTTTAGAAATTAAAAAAATTTTTTTTTTAAATAGAGATGGGGGTCTTGCTATGTTGCCCAGGTTGGTCTCGAACTCATGGGCTCAAGTCATCCCCCCACCTCAGCCTCCCTAAGTGGTGGTGATCCTAAGTTATTTCTAAATAAAAGGCTGTCCCTAAACAATCTTTAGTCAAGCCTAAAAAAGAGTTTAAAACATTTTAGTTTTTTTTTTTTTCTTCCTCTGAGGCAACTCGGGGCAGTGATTTGCATAGCAGGTCATGTTTTAGCATTGACAAAACACTATTTTATACTCTGATGGGAATTTAATACTATTTTATACTCCGATGGGAGTATAAAATCAAAATGATTTTATGTACCAGAAGTATTATTTTTCATTAATCAGATGGTGCAGGTAGACAGATAAGAGAAGAAAAGAAAGAATGACAAATTCTGATGATTTTAATAAAGGCACAGAGGCTGGGGGATGATAGTCGCTGGCAACACTCAAGGCTGTTAGTCACCATCTCTTTATGACATCAGCCTGGATTATCAGAGCAGACACCACAGGGGAATGATATATGAAGACTTACATTTTCAAACCCTTTAAAAGATATTCTCCACGAAATCTCTCAAAAGCTCTGTGTGTACCCGGTAACTGCTGTACAAGATTTAGGGTTTCCTTAAGATCCCCCAATTTTAGTTAACAGGATCTTCCTGGTCAATAAATTTAGGGCAAAAGTGGTTTAACAGCCTAAATAAACTGTCAAGTTTCCTGTCTGAACACACAGTGTTTTCCTTCTGTCTCAATAAAACCCACAACCATTAGAAAACATGCCCATTTCCAAGCGAAAGCAAAATGGTCACACGAGGGAAATCGCCGTATGACATCTTCTCAGCTGCTTTTGCAGCTGCACAACTTAACTCTCTCCAGATGTAACTCTTCATTCCTCCCACCTCCTCATAATTTTTGTCTTGAGTGAAACTACTAAAGGAGTTTTTTCTTTTTTTCTTTTTTTTATGTGAACTCAAAAGTGGGAGAGACTGAATTGCAAGTTCAGTGATAAGTACTTGATATAGTGAGTTTTATCTCCTGACCCTGGGATGAACATATAAGGGTAATGGTATTATGAGGAAAAAAAAAAAAAAAACCTAACAGAGATGGGTCAGAAAGACTAGATTTTAAAAATCATGATAACTCATGTGGAGTCTACAGGCTGCCAGGAGATCAGCTAATCTATACTGGACTTGGGAGGAGGTGGCTCTGCTTCTTGTACCTCTAACTTTTATTCTTCTCCTAGGACAAGCAGCATAGCCCTGGCATATCCTTCTCATGGTGACAGTAGAGGTGCAGGAGACCAGGTTTCATCGTGCATGTGCTTTTTCCAACATATTTGCTTTCCATTTGCTAATATCCCGCTGGCTAGAGCATGCCATGTGGCTGAACTCAGAAGCAAGGGTCAGGGAAAGCTAGTTGGCCTTTTGATGGGAGGAACAGCAAAGCAATGTGGCTACGGGCTTAGATAAAGGAGAAAGTGAAGGATTGGGGCTGCTAATACAACCTACCATTTAGAGGCATATCCAGCTCTCTCCTAAATGAGATCATTGAAAGGCACTGCAACACACGAGGAAAAAATTTCTAACCTTCATGCTACATATGACTTCCCCATTGTCCATGGGATGAAGCTCTTTGCAGGGATTTCTCTTCTTCATGGCTTCCCTGCCCTTGACTCTGTCCCTGTATAAACCTGCCTTTTTTCAGTCTCCATGCTGTAACTTTCATCTGCATTGAGGGAAACTCCCTCCTCTCTCACCAGACCTCTCCTTAGAGTCAGTCCATTCCTCTCCAAAGCACTACATTTCCTCACACCTGAGCATCTAGGCTGGTAGAATGTTCCTTAGGATGCTTGATGATATGTTTTGACTTCCCATGTGACACCTTTCAGGTTTTTCCATGAGCATGTATCACAAACTTTCTTCTTTCTTCACATACATATTATCTCTCTCTCTCTCTCACATACACACACACACCCTTCACACATATTCCTCTAAAGTCCTAAGGGTAAATATTAATTCTTGAAGACAGTCAGGTCTTCACAAACAGAAATAAGACTATTGTCTGTATTTCCCTCTCTTTCTGTCCAACCATAATGAAATGCTGTCATTCCCAAGATGGCTTCACATCCCACAACAGGCAAAACCACACCATCGCCTTTCTTTCTCTGACCCAGTATTCAAGCCAGAAATGATGATTATCTTTTCCCTCTCTCCATCCTACAGGGGAGTTAGGAGAAATTCATTCTTCTAATTCTACACACAGCATCTCGATTAAAAAAAAATATATAGGGTTTCAACATCACACAACCTGAATTACATATGAACAGAGATTGCTGTTGATGCAAATTAACAGACCTCCTAGGTTAAGGACTAAATCTGAATTCTATTTGTCTGGGTTAATCCTTAATAACGTCTAGTTTAAAGAAGACTAAAAAAACTATTAGATTAATCCCCTAAGTAAGGAGATCTTTAGACAGCAATTGTTTGGGGCCATTGCATCCCAGTTATATGAGGTTGTAGTTTCCTAAAATGAAACAGAGAAAGGCAAGAGTTTTTGATTTGATAAATGAAGTTTATTCTGCCATTTAGGCTTCTAAGAAGTAGTTTTTGGTGTAAGGAAAATGATTTTAAATACACTGTTCTAAAATTCTGAAATCCCATGGCCTTGGGAATCAGTTCCAACCTTAGCAGATGACCTAAAGAACCAGTTTCTCTATGAGGATATGTTGAAAATTAAATAGCATAGGTATTAGCCTGTTCTCACGCTGCTAATAAAGACATACCTGAGATTGGGTAATTTATAAACGAAAGAGGTTTAATTGACTCACAGTTCTACATGGCTGGGGAGGCCTCACAATCATGGCAGAAGGCGAATGAGGAGCAAAGTCACATATTACACATGGTGGCAGGCAAAGAGAGCATGTGCTAGGGAACTCCCCTTTATAAAACCTTCAGATCTCATGAAATTTACTCGCTATCATGAGAGCAACAGGGGAAAGACCTGCCTCCCACTAGGCCCCTCCCACGACACGTGGAAATTATGGGAGCTACCATGCAAGATCAGATTTGGGTGGGGACACGACCAAACCATATCAGCATATATCAAAATTTTTAGGTGTCAGAGAATGTTGAGAATGTTTAACCACGTGCATAAATCTAAACAGAATTCTGAAAATAGAAGGCTACAAAATGTCTGTGGTTCTCATTCCCAACTCTTTGTAAATTAAAGGAAGAATTCAGCTTTGTACTTTTGTATCTAGGAGCCCTTTGCAGATCTTAGCTCTTTTTATTCTCTGATTTTGGGAGAATTTAAAAGGGATCATCGACGTCATGGCAAACCATTTCAACCTCATTGTTTTAAAGGGTTCTTCCCCTGCTTTCGACATGAGTCTAGTGGGAATTCTCCATATTTGTTACCTGTGGCAGGTTGTAGGATCCTGGTCTCTGGAATGAGGCAGACCTAGATTTGAATGTCAGTTCTGCCATTTGCTATGGGGCAAACCAGCAGAGGAAGCTACATACTCTGTCTAGCCTGCGATTCATCAGCAAAACAGGGATCAATTCCATATTGGCAAAAATTCTTTCCTTGGACAAACTTTTGTCCGGCTCCTCTGAGCCCTCTCCTTGACCAGAGCCAAACCTGGGCTTTCATCTTTGTCCTTGTAATATCCCATTTTAGCAAGAATCCTAAGTTCATTTGGAAAGAGCTCCCATCCTTTACATCTGACCAAATTCCTCCCCCCCACCCCGCCCCGTCACCCCGTCACCATGCCCCAGGTGATGTCTGATTACCTTTCTCTGCCTTGGCCTTAGCCAGAATCGCCCCTGACTCTGATGTTTCCTCTTTGTGATTTTCGATCCACCAACCCCCACCCTACTCCTTGTCTATAATCCCCACTTTTCCTTGCTGTATTCAAAGTTGAGCCCAATCTTTTTACCTACTGCAAAACCCCATTGCCATGGCCCCTACACCCACGGCGATGGTCCTGAATAAAATCTGTCTTACCATCTTAATAAGTGTCAGAATAAATTTTTCTTGGGCAGTGTCTGTCTTGTATGGTTGTGTTAAGGATTAAACGGAAGATGCACATAAACTACTTAGTGGAGGGCTTCATACAGAATGGATGCCTAATGCATTTTCATTCTTCTGCTTTTTTTTTTTTTTTTTTTTCTGAGACAGAGTCTTGCTCTGTCGCCCAGGCTGGAGTGCAGTGGCGCAATCTCAGCTCACTGCAAGCTCGCCTCCCGGGTTCACGCCATTCTCCTGTCTCAGCCTCCCGAGTAGCTGGGACTATAGGCACCCGGCTAATTTTTTGTATTTTTAGTAGAGATGGGGTTTCACCGTGTTAGCCAGGATGGTTTTGATCTCCTGACCTCATGATCCACCCTCCCCGGCCTCCCAAAGTGCTGGGATTACAGGTGTGAGCCACCGCACTCAGCTGCATTTTCATTCTTATTGCTGTTAATGTTGCTTTTATGATGCCATCCTCAACTTCTTTCTATTTTACTTCCTCTTCCTCAGAACAGTCCGTTAAAGACCTGGGGTCAGTGTTTCCCCCAGATTACTTCTATAAAGACCGTCTTTCCAAGTGAGGTCCCATTCTGAGATACCAGAACGTAGGACTTCAACATGTCTTTTGGAGGGGACACAATTCAAGTCATAACATCACCCCAAAAGTGTCTATTCTAGGCCGGACATGGCGATTCCTGCCTATAATCCCAGAACTTTGGGTGACTGAGCTGGGACTTTCATTGAGACTTTCTCTCAGTGATGAAATGCAGCCTGTATCACTGATGCCTGGGGCTCATGAGCCCAGACAGACTCCTTAACCTGAGTGTGGGGTGAGAGGCCACTGGCCAAAGGGAAATATTCAGTGCTCTCCACCTAGAGCTGGAGCCACTCGTTACATATAAATCAATGGAAATTCCCCAATCAATATTGGGAAAGAAGGCAGTGGGAAGAGCAGATAGGTGGGGTGGAAGCAAGAGAAAAGGGTAGCTTAGGGGATCTGCAGGCCAGTTGCCCAGCCTGTGAGACTACGGCGATGTCTGTGGGCAGGCACAGTTCACTCTCACCTGTGTCATCAAGGGCCCTGCCTACTTATGCTTGGTAAATTCACTTCTACCACAAGTGTGTGGCCCAGTGCCACATACAATATGTGCCCAGAGAATGTTCATTATCTTTATTTTCTTTATTTTGTCACCCACTGTGGCAACTGTTTTTCCCACTGCTGGGTCACTGTAGATTTAAACAATGTCTTTTCTGTGTTAATAGTGGGCTGGGGACCAAGCCCTACAGCCCAAATACAGGGACTTCCTCTCTGCTTCCCACTAACTCAGTGATCAGCACCCTTTGGGTTATAACCAGCGAGGAATCTACTCACATATATCATAAAACTCATATTTATGCCTATTGCCTGTGAGAATAAAATGATTATTTCAAGGGACAAGAAAAATGGAAAAAGAGAATATGGCTGCTGGTAGTAAGAAATTGCAAAGCAAGACAAAGCAGATGAGTAAATTATATGAAAAATGCAATTGCCTTAATCTTGTAATATGTGCATAGAGGCAGTAAGTGAAGGGAAAACATAAATATGTATAAATCTATTATGCACTCAGCAAACACAAGCATACTAGCTGGGTGAGTAGAAATCAAAAGACTGATGTAAAGATATCCTCTTTAAAATCTTCATCCTGTCCTTAATTCACATGCTTAGGAATTTTATTTTTATTGTTAGAAACAGGGTCTTGTTCTCTTGCCCAAGCTGGAGTGCAGTGGTGCAATCATAGCTCACTACAGCCTTGAACTCCTGGGCTCAGGTGATCCTCCAGCTCAGTCTCCCAAAGTTCTGGGATTATAGGCAGGAGTCGCCATGTCCAGCCTAGAATAGACACTTTTAGGGGGATGTTATGAGTTGAATTGTGTCCCCTCCAAAAGACATGCTGAAGTCCTACCTTCTGGTATCTCAGAATGGGACCTCATTTGGAAAGAGGGTCTTTATAGAAGTAATCAAGTTGAAATGAGAAAATTAAGGGCTGACCAGAATTTAATATGATTTATATGTCCTTATAAAATGGGGAAACATGGACCCAGGTCCTCACAGAGGGAAGATGACGTGAGGACACATGGGAACACGATGTGATGAGGTAGTATCCATGTACTGCGTTTACAAGCCAAGGAACACCTGAGACTCCCAGAAGCTGGGAGAGATGCCTGGAAACAGGTGCTTCCCTAGTGCCTTCAGAGAGAACACAGCTCCCCCAGTGCCTTGATTTTGGGCTTCTGGTGTCCAGAACTGTGAGACAATACATTTCTGTTGTTTCAAGCCATCCAGTTTGTGCAACTTGGAGTCCTAGAAAACTAATACGGAAGAAAACTATGGAGTTTTGAAAAATTAAAAACCCTTATGGAAATAAAAATTATATTTATACATGTACCTTTCAATCAATGAAGTGAATGAAAGTGGAAACACAAAACTTTAAATCCAGGAAAGTCCACTGTTACTGCTTAAAAATCAATCCCACCTAAAGGTTGGCTAGCGGAACAATTTACTAATGACTTAGTTGTTTCTACAACGCAATCCACAATCAAAATAAGCCACAGCACAGAAAGATGAGGAGCCATTCCTACTGTGTCATATCATGGCACCAATAGAAGTTAAATCTGGTCGGGCACAGTGTCTCACGCCTGTAATACCAGCACTTTGGGAGGTTGAGGCGTGTGGATCACCTGAGGTCAGGAGTTCGAGACCAGCCTGGCCAATATGGAGAAACCCCGTCTCTTCTAAAAATATAATAATTATGCTTGTGTAAGCGTGTATTCCCAGCTACTAAGGGGGCTGAGGCAGGAGAATTGCTTGAACCCATGAGGTGGAGGTTGCAGTGAGTCGAGATCATGCATGCCACTGCATTCCAGCCTGGGTGACAGAGCAAGACTGTCTCGAAAATAAAATGTTAAATCCAAGGCTTTTTATTGTCAGGAGGTCCTGGTGTCAGGCTACATTTCTATATGGATTTTGGCCGATAATCACAAATAATGGAGAACTTGCTCATAAGTAATTCCAAAGGTAGATGATATTTGGGGGGTCGGGAGAGTTTAAAATGGCAAGCAGAGTTATACCTAATACACGCTGGCCATCCTGAATGTGCGATTGACTTATGTATCACCGGGGCATTTATCATTTTACTTGGCTCCCAAAATGAGCCTAAAGTTTCAATGCTTTAAATTTCTCATGCTAAAGAAATCAACATTTTAATGTAATCAGAGTTCTGGAGTAGAAAATCAGCTATATTTGGGGAAAAGAGCATTAGACCCTAGGGAGGTACTGTCTTAGCATTTATGGACATCAACCAAAGGTTTCATGCTCTAGATCTTCCTGTGGGCACCAGAATGAATACTCTTTCCTCTACAGGTAAACTGTGAGGATGGTGCAACTTCTTCAGAGGAAGTGTGCAATCCACAAGAGAATTCTACCTTGTTAGAATTCTGCAAGATACATTTCGCCCAGTCTAGGCACCCAAATCTCAACTCAACATTTAGGAAGTATTGCCACAGTTAAGCATTTACATATAAAATGATGGGAAGTGGCAAAGAGATCAACAGAATTCGTTGAGAAGACTGAGCTCCCACCTCATTTGTCCAGCTACAGAGCATTTAACTACGATGAAAGACCTCACAGGAGTTCCTCTTCTTCTTTGCGATGAATATGTACAGGCTTTAATCAGTGGGACTGGCCAAGATGGAGCCTTCTTGTGTATGTCTCAGGCAGGTCTTGCCCCACACAGGCTAGTTTATACTGGATTGAGTGCTTTGCTCTTCAGCATCAGGCCAGGCGTGGTGGCTCACACCTGTAATCCCAGCACTTTGGGAGGCCAAGGTGGGTGGATCACTTGAGGCCAGGGGTTTGAGACCAGCCTGGCCAACATGGTGAAACCCTGCCTCTGCTAAAAATACAAAAAATTAGCTGGGCATGGTGGCATGTGCCTGTAGTCCCAGCTACTCTGGAGGCTGAGACATGAGAATTGCTTGAACCTGGGAGGCAGAGGGTGCAGTGAACCGAGAGTGGAGTGATCCTAGCTCACTGCAACCTCAAACTCATGGGCTCAAGCAGTCCTCCTACCTGAGCCTTCTGAGTAGCTGGGAATACAGGTATGCACCACCACACTAGGCTAATTTTATTGTTTTTTTCTGGTAGAGATGGGGGCTCACCATTTTGCCCAGGCTGCTCTCAAACTCATGGCCTCAAGCATTCCTCCCGCCTCAGTCTCCCAAAGTGTTGGGATTACAGGGATTACAGGATTACAGCCACTGTGCCTGGCCAGGTGTAGGTTTTGAAGTGTGAGTGGTATATAATACAAAGTGAAGGATTCATCCTACTGCTTGCTGTGGGGTACAGGGAAAACACCCAGATAAGTTGTTCTCACTGGGATTCGTGAATGCCAGAGAAGTGGCAAGTATTTAAATATCTTATGGGTTATGAGCAATAAATTGGTTTATATTGAGTGGCTGATAAATATTAGAACTCAAAATTAAATGTGTACCTTAAATTTACTAAATTCTAATAAAATATAAATTAATATAAGGTAACATTTGAAAACAATTACCAAACTATTTAAACCATGCTGAAATAATTGGGAAGGAAATGGTACACTTAGGTTAATGCAAACTAACTTAGTCTTTTTAAGAGCAACATGTTATCGAGAGCTACAAAAGTCTTCATATACTTTGACCAAGCAATCTCATTCTTGAGAAATTCATTCATTGGAATAAACAAAAAAGAAACCCTAAGTATGTAAGTATGAAAGTATTCAATTTAATGCCATTCTTCTTCTTTTTTTTTTGAGGCTGTCTCATGCTGTCACCCAGGCTGGGGTGCAGTGGGGCTCACTGCAACCTCAACCTCCTGGGCTCAAGCTATCCTCCCACCTTAGCCTCCTGAGTAGCTGGAATTATAGGCACGCACCACCACACCCTGCTAATGTTTTGTATTTTTTGTAGAGACTGGGTTTCGGCATGTTCCCCAGGCTGGTCTCAAACTCCTGGACTCAAGCAATCTGCCTGCCTCGGCCTCCCAGAGCGCTGGGATTAAGGCCAGAGCCACTGTGCTGGACTTGTAATGCTGTTCTTAATATAAGAAGCTGTGAACAGCTATTCCCAATAAGAGGGGGATGGTTAAATGAACCATGGTTCACTAACTGAATAGAACATTTACTATTACAATCGCATTGTATGAACATTTTAAATAGGAGGGTGCACACACATTTGTCTGTAGCTGGTGCTTAGTAATGAAAGGGAATGACAAAACACATGTTCACATGATTATGACTATGCGTGTATATATACGCATGCATTCATTCTAGCAATTGTTTTGATCACTGATTATATAACAGGTGCTGGTGCCAGGTATACGAAACATACTGAGGAAATGATGTGGTTTCTGCTCTCATTGAGGGGTCACTCAGCCAGAAGGTGGCCATGGGAAGAAATGGAAAAGTATGGAAATTCACAAAACTCTAATGGAGTACAGTTAGGCAAAGATGAAGGGAAGGCTTTGTAAAGGAGCTAACATGTATCTACAGTGGAGAAATCACTTGTATAAGGGTGGAGGTACTAGAAGGTACTTAAAAATTCTTAATGTCTTTACTGAGATATAATTCTCATACCTTAAACGTGCTCATTTAAAATATACACTTTAATAATTTTTACTATAGTCACGGAGTTGTTTTGTTTTGTTTTGTTTTTTTGAGACAGAGTCTGACTCTGTTGCCCAGGCTGGAGTGGTGGTACAATCTCGGCTCATTGCAACCTTCACCTCCTGGGTTCTAGCAATTCTCCTGCCTCAGCCTCCTGAGTAGCTGGGATTACAGATGTGCGCCACTACGCTCGGCTAATTTTTGTATTTTTAGTAGAGACGGGGTTTCACCATGGTCAGGCTGGTCTTGAACTCCTGACCTCATAATTCGCTGCCTTGGCCTCCCAAAGTGCTAGGAATACAGGTGTGAGCCACCGTGCCCGGTTACTCATGGAGTTTAATACAAACATCACTGAAATCTAAGTAGAACATTTTCATCCTCCCAGGGAGCATTGCATTTTTGCTCTATTAAATTTCTCCCAATGTTAAATGTTTTTCTAATAAGGAATTAAGATGTAGAGACAGAAACCTCTGATGTCTGGCCACAATAGGGAAACTTATGTCGCATGTGAAATAAACTGAAAGTATGCCATCGTGTCTTTCAGTTTTAATTTTATTAGTGACAAGGTAAATAGGTACATGAAAATCTTCACAGGTATCTACGCACGTATTTAAATAAAACAAGAGTTGAGTTCTAAGAATGCAGTTTCAGGGGTGACTAGTACATATTATTTTTTTATTTGCTGTATAAAAATCTCCAAGTTTATAAAACTTAATTTGCCCCATTCTTGTGTCTTAAAACCCAGCTGCAAGAATTTAAAAAGGGAATTCTTTGAAGAGAAATACAGATAGACTCTCACAGGAGCACAGCACATTATGAATTATGAAGGCAATCGTCAATGCTCTAACTAGAAGCAGATACACTCAGTGTGTTCTCTGTCGTCAGTATGTTCTCTGGGCAGAACTGATTGCTGGAAGGTTTGCCTGACTTCAGTTTCCTCTCTTCCTCCATTTGCTTCCATATTCTTTTTTTTTTTTTT
This sequence comes from Hylobates moloch, assembly GCF_009828535.3. Lineage (NCBI taxonomy): Eukaryota > Metazoa > Chordata > Mammalia > Primates > Hylobatidae > Hylobates > Hylobates moloch. The sequence continues at coordinate 15,217,347 of NW_026652277.1, forward strand.
TTTTTTTTTTTTTTGTTGAGACAGAGTTTTGCTCTGTTGCCCAGGCTGGAGTGCAGTGGCGCGATCTCAGCTCACTGCAACCTCCGCCTCCTGGGTTCAAGCGATTCTCTCTCTGCCTCAGTCTCCTAGGTAGCTGGGATTACAGGAGACTGCCACCATGCCCGGCTAATTTTTGTATTTTTAGTAGAGACGGGGTTTTGCTATGTTGGCCAGGCTGGTCTTGAACTCCTGACCTCAGGTGATCTGCCCGTCTCGGCCTCCCAAAGTGTTGGGATTATAGTCACGGGCCACCGCACCCGGCCTTTGCTTCCATATTCTAAAGGGCAGAGGGCCACTGTGTGCACGCGCATGCGTACAGTGGCCTTCTGCAATTCCCACAGGTAGCAGTGCCTGTGGGCAGGTGGAAGGTGCCTGTCCCTCTAGGAAGGGGCCATCTTGGCTGAGACTCTGGTATGGTGCAGTTCACTTTGGAGCCCTGATGCCTTGCTTTATTCTGGGTCTCAGTCTTCCTTCTGGCGTCTCTAGTTCCTTCCAGGTATCTGCATAAACTATCTCAACAGGGGTCTCTGTTTATGTAGCCCTAAGAGTTCTCAGTTCCTTCACAAATATTGGCTTAAAGACAAGGGGTGCATTTTTTCAGGGACCTTTTAGGACCCGACATCCCGAGGAGCTAACCTCTATTGGTCACGGCTCAGCCAGGATCACCAGAGTCAGGGCATTACTTGGGGGCAGAGAGAGCTGTCTGGCATCGCTCACATCACATCCTATAGATGGCCACCTACTTGTAAAACCAGCTCTACCTGGAAGACTAACACCAAAGACCCCCAGAGGCTGGTGTAGACACCCCTTACATTCTTTGAGGCAAGTTCAGTGCTCATCCATAGTCAGCCACACAAACCAGCCTTGAGCTCCTGACAGACCCGAAACTGCTACCAGGACGGTATTCAATTCACAGACAGGAAGAACATGAACTGCACCAGCGTGCTCGTCCATGTGCCTTTCATTTGCTCCTCAGTGAAGTTCCGCAGCTGTAGCCAAATGGCTCCTCTCCAGGTTATGGCATGACATAAAATTTAGTGTCTGTGAGCTTGGCTCATCTTTCAAATAAAGCATGATTGTTGAAATCGGGGCACAAAGTTTTCCAACAGCTTTGTAAACTTAAGGATTTGGGTCAGCTTGTTCTATCATACTTAACATTTAGGAAATTAATTTAAAAAAATAACGCCAGTGTAAACATGCTTCAGATACATAGGTCTATAAAATATTGCACATAAAAATTTGTTCAGTATTTCTTCATAGCAATTTTTCATTATTAAAAAAGGATACAAAATTGTGCAGACTACCTATAAATTTGGCTGGTCAATTTTACTTCAAAAATGATAATATTACATGATTATGAATTATTTACAAGAGTTTTAAACATAAAAAATTTGTGATGGTTAAATTCAAGATGATGGGAAAATAGCTTAAATAAAAGATTATTCTCCAAAGTTACATATTATAAAGATTAGCAGTAAAAATAAGTAATAAAGTTGGAATAAGCAATTTTAAATAAAAATCTTTAGGAATCAGTTTTCCCAGTTTGGCTCATGCCTGTATAATTTTATGTTTTTGTCTAAGTTATATTCAACATGTTTTTTCTGTGTATACAAGTACAAGGCATAGCAGGAAAAATAGGTATTTAATCCCAAGCTAAATATCTATAAGAAGTGTTGCTTCTTATAGATATTAAAAATAATGTTTATCCATAATGTTAAATTGCTTTTTAATTAATGAACTCTAGACATTTTACCATTACTTTTAAACACTCCAAAGGTAGAGAGTACCTTGAAATTCATGTATTAACTAAGTCAATGGAAAGATACACAAGGAAATATAAATGCAACATCTTGCAAAGCTAAATTAAGCACATGTGAGTCCCTGGATAATGTGAGTGAAAGGAATTTCAGATGGAAGGTAGCAAGGTATTAAATAGAACTGATTCCTAATGCCAATCTTCCTTTCCTTAGCACTGTCTAAATTCTGAAGAAGCTCTGCTAAATGAGTTATCTGCACACAGTGGTTCTTAGGAGGAAACTGAGTGAGTGATTTTGAAAACTAGCTAACCAAATCTTAATTTCCAAATTCTCTAGATGACAGATTCTCAACCTAGAGACATGGAAAAGAAATAAATAAACTTTCACCCTCACTCACAAGATTATTTTTGTCCTTTCGAAAGTACTTTCACAGTACCAAAAACATATTGCTTGTCTCCCTGAGCCATAATGTCCTTAGAAATGTTTCTTTTCCATAGGGAGGTGTCAAATGTTCCATTGGATACAGTAGTGTTGGACGGTGCGGTCTTAGTTCTAAGTTCTATAGTAAATCAGTCATTTCACCTTAGTTCACCTTGTAAATTCTATAGTGATTCAGACATTTCATCTCTGCAACTTATGCTGGATTGATCTGGACTGCAACTTACGTTCCCATACCCATTTCAAAGTGTTTGCCAAGTACAGAATGATTAAAGCAAAAGAAAATCTTCCACAATTTCTGATGGCTTCTCCAGCGCTGGTGTTTCCTTTCCAACAGGGCTCACTGGACACCCATGACAATTTCTCCAAAGTGCGGTGTAGATGGGGTGATGTTTCCAGGGTCCCCTCCATTTCGTGGGTCACTGTCAGGTATCAGAAAGCCTTGATTTTTAACCCTCATGTTCTTTCTTTTTCTTTGAACAGGACCAGTGTTTGAGGTCTTTGGTCTTTTTTTCTTTTTTTCTTGTCATGCCTCAGGGGTCTTGTTGTTTGTCAGCTGTTCCCTGTCGGTCATGTCCTCCTGAGGAGGTCTGGCTCTGTCAAAGAATCCACACTATAAAGGGAAAGATGGGCTATAAAATCACGTCATTCTGGGAACCTGTGAAACCCCTCATTCAAAGAATTTTCACTTTATGTGTTTTTTTTTTTTTTTGAAACTGAGTCTCACTCTCTAACCCCGAAGCTGGAGTACAGTGGCATGATCTTGGCTCACTGCAACCTCTGCCTCCTAGTTCAAGCGATTCTCCTGCCTAAGCCTCCAGAGTAGCTGGGATTATAGGCCTGCACCACCATACTCAGCTAATTTTTGTATTTGTAGGAGAGACGGGGTTTTGCCATGTTGGCCATGCTGGTGTTGAACTCCTGACCGCAAGTGATCCACCTATCTCGGCTTCCCAAAGTGCAGGGATTATAGGGGTGAGCCACCACTCCTGGCCCTTTATGTATTTTCGAAGGAGCCTGGAGCTCTGCACATATAATCAGTCTGTTTCTCCAAATTAGAAGGTGCGAGCAGAGTGTTTGTTACTTGTAGAGAGGAGTTTATTGCATAGGGCAAGGTGAGGAGGGGAGGGCAGAGTGCCCACACCCTTTCTCCTGCCCTGTAGTTGGAGTGAAAGATGTCCCTCTTCTTTCATACAAACCACTTATGGACCTTGGATATTTTCCTGAGATCACAGCAGTGTGTCCCAAGGATTTCCCACATGCTTACTAGAGCAGAAGCACTATTGATCCGGAAAGGGAGATTGTCTCCTAAAGTATCCTGTTGGCTGCTTTGGGATGGATTATAGGAAGAAGTGAAGAGATGGCCACACATCCCTCAGTGCTTGGTGGAACATAGAGCATATATAGAGGGAGAATAGATTTGTCACTTGTTTGAATGCCAGAACCAGGTAGGCACAGAATCTTAGTGACTTTCCAAAGGTTAGCCAGCAACTCAGGGAAGAGGTGACTCTAGAATTTTCCTCCTCTTCAGTGTCAAATTAGTACTTTGCCAAGTAAACTCTATCTTTTCCTAGACACCTGGAACCTCAATTCTTTCTTCTGTTTCTCATGTTGGAAGCCAATTAACTGGGTTTGGCTTGCAGACATTGAGTCATCTCTCTTTCCCAGAGCTACTGGAATATCCTGTCAATTGGCACACATGGTTGTATCTTATACTCATTGGAAATACAATCACTATGAGTGACAGAACAACACAAAAGTCCATTCTAAAGGTATATCATAGACTATGTGGGTGTAGGGTGGCACAAAGAGCTGATAACGATCAGAAACGCTATTCCTTAACTCAAAGCCAAGGTTTTCTCAGTTTATAGGTCTATTAGTCATGCTGCATATTGTTTCAAAATAAAAATGCACTATGATTTTAGGGAAAAACCACATAGTTATCAAAGATGTGACTGGGTTAATTACTCTTATAGTCATATAACTGGGACGTCATTTCCATTTTGGAATGGAAGGCTCTGTGAAACTTGGCAATTGTTTAGGTTGGTGGGCCAGAAATTAATTCCTATTGTGGACTTTTAGAACAAACCTCAGTAAAACACATCAAGGACTAAATTCAGGCTTCCCAATAGAGACAAACTAATTGGCAAGATTAAAAACCAAGTCCAGGCATCCTATAACATGAATGATCTATCTGGCCTCATTAATAGCTGAAGTAAAAAGTCAGAATTGACCTATATTAATTGCGTCTGTGTAGTGCTTATAAAAAATCTCAAAGGATTGACGATAGGGCCATGTCAATAAAAAGCTTATGATCTTGGTTAATTAACAAGAAAAAGAAGTCTTCATCAGAATATTATCACTCTAAGCATATCAGGAAGAAGATCACAGGTCTTAGTTAATACAGCCTAACTCTCTCTATATTTATTTACAAGAAATCTCAAGATGAAAGCAACATTAAGCACCTCCAGTCATCTTAAATGTCAGCTATATAAACATATTAAGTATGCCAAAGCAAACAAGACACGATTTTCCCTTTATATCCTTCAGACTTTTCAAAATTTCCAAAAATGCCTCCATAATTGTCTTTTAAAATCCCTAACTATATCCCTCTAAATTCCCTCAACAGCCCCTCTAGTTTAAAAGGAAAATAAAGTAAATCAACTCACCTTCCATAAAGCTAAGGTTAAAATGGCGAGAACCAACAATCCAAGAAGTATTGCTAGTATTATTACCCATAATGGGATTGAGAAGGAAACATTCGGAGTTGCCCAAATAACTGATGTCTTAATCTGAAATGGAAAACAAAGCAAATGAGCTCTAATGCGAAAACTATTTGGTGAAATAAAATAGTAATTACCAGTACAATATCGGAAGTTGATCTGAAAGGATCCATATGACAATTGAAATCATCTAGGGGATATTTGAGAGGTAGCACTAGAACATGAACTCTTAAAAGCTAGCACGTTCCTAGATCTGCTTGGTTCTGTAAAAGTCTAATTAGAGATTTGGTGGGTGGGTGGCTTCGAGTCACAGAAACCCTAGAATAGAATTGAGTGGGTCAGGAATCGACAAGGTGGAAAGGAATGGCCTTAACTTGGGCTGGAACTTTTATGGGAACAATGGCCAAAAGTAGACTCAATAAAAAACTGAATGAGTCTGTCTACCATGTGTCTCCTTAGAACTCAGCTAGCCTCATTGAGAGAGGCAAGCTTGTGAACAACCATGAATCCTTGGATGTGCAAGAACGGTAGAAATCATCTAATCTAATCTAATCCCCTCATTTTACAGATGAGAAAATTAACTCCCAGAGGGACTTAAGTGATTCATTCACACAATGAATTAGTGTCAATACTAGGTCTGTTTATCCCTACAGTCTGTGCTCTATCAATGAAGGATATCCCAGAGCATGAGGCTAGGCATCTTGTATTTTATGGAAGTAACTGCAGTGTGCAAAGTGAAAGTTTAATTGTCCTGATGTGTTGGAGATGACTTTAATCCTAAATCCAAAGATCAGGCCAGCACGGTGGCTCATGCCTGTAATCCTAGCACTTTGAGAGGCCAAGGTGGGTGGATTGCCTGAGCTCAGGAGGTCGAGACCAGCCTTGGCAACATGGCGAAACCCCATCTCTACTAAAAATACAAAAAATTAGCTGGGTATGGTGGCACACACCTGTAATCCCAGCTAATCAGGAGGCTGACACATGAGAATTGCTTGAACCTGGGAGGCAGAGGTTGTAATGAGCCAAGATCGTGCCACTGCACTCCAGCCTAGGCACCAGGGTGAGACTCTTTCTCCTCCCTGCCAAAAAACAAAAAAACAAAAACAAAGATCAGATGGGGACTGGAGCCCATTTCATCCCCTACTGTTGCAAGGGGGCTTAGAGGAAAATGAGACCTTCCCAATCTGACTGCATGCTCAGTGTCTATGAACCACTCCCTATGTGGGCAGAAGCACTTCTATTGCTCCTGTGTTGGAGTCCTGTGCCTCCGGAGGCCCAGGCAGCAAAGAAGCTGCAGATTCCCAAAGAGAGACCCAGCCATGCTGCTAAAACCTTTTGTCAAAGAAAAGAGCAATACATTATTCTTGGATGCAGACATTATTCACTAATGTAGTATCTGGTTTTATCAGAGTGGCAAGCATTGCCTCCACTCAGCTGGTCTAAAGGCTCCTAGTTTTAATTGTGTTGGTTGAAAGGATCATTTCTATCCTGAAACACACTCAAGAACTCCAAGACACATTCTATAACCCACCCATCGGGAGAGGCTGAGACTACTAAGGTTGGTGGCTCTGAGATTTGCCCTAGCAGGAAATGTATGGGTGTTTTCACAGCCTGAACCCTAGCACTGAGCCCTAACCATGCTCACTTTGTTGCCTCTGTCTTCGTTTGTGTATTTGTTTGTTTGTTTGTTTTTGTGACACAGAGTCTCACTCTGTTGCCCAGGCTAGAGTGCAATGCTGCGATCTTGGCTCACTGCAACTTCCGCCTCCCAGGTTCAAGCAATTCTTGTGTGTTAGCCTCCCCAGTAGCTGGGGTTATAGGTGTGTGTCACCACACCCAGCTATTTTTTTTTGTAATTTTAGTATAGACCTGGTTTCACCATTCTGGCCAAGCTGGTCTAGAACTCCTGACCTCAAGTGATCCACCCGCCTCGGCCTCCCAAAATGCTGGGATTACAGGTGTGAGCCACTGTGCCCAGCTGCTTCTGTCTTCTTAACTAGAGTTGAGCGTCCCAGTGGTGCCCTTCTCAGCTTGTCTTGGTTTTTATTGCTCCTTCCTTCTTGATCCGCATCCCCCATGCAGCAGACACTGATGACTCAATTCATTCGATTCTCCAGCCCCAAATGTCATTTATATCTACACTAATAAAGGGATCGACAGAGGAGTGAGATGGGGAGAGAGTCATTCCATCTTGACAGGAACGTGCCAAGGATGTGATAGATGTTCTTCATGAGAAAAAGGCTGGCCTCAACCTACTCATCATTACATTTTCTTCCTATGCCTGTTAACTTTCCTCGCTAGGAATTATTTCATCTGATCCTTATTTTATCTGACACATTCGTGTGAAGCATGACAGTCCATCACCATGGTGACATTACGTACACTCTGCTCACCACTGTTTAAGGATGGGACACGTAGTTCCTATGTTGAAGAAATCCATCTCAAGGACCCACCGTGGTTGCAGTGCTACCTGGATGCTGCAGCCTAAGTAATTTATTCTGAAATGATCTAAGACAAATATTACACATTCTCATTCATACGTGGGAGCTAAACAAGTGGATCTCATGGAGGTAGAGAGTAGAATGGTGGTTACCAGAAGCTGGCAAAGGGTGGGGAGGGCTGGATGAAGAGAGGTTGGCTGACAAACATACCATCAGGTAGAAGGAATACATTCTAGTGTTCAGTAACACAGTAGGGTGATTCTAATGAACAATAATTTATTGTCTGTTTCAAATTAGCTAGAAGAGATTTGAAATGTTCCCAACACAAAGAAACGATAAATGTTTGAGACAATAGATATCCTAAATACCCTGATTTGATCACTATACATTATGTGCACGTGTGTATCAAAATATCACATGTACTCCACAAATTTGTACAATTATATATCAATTGAAAATAATTATTTGCATATATACAGCTACGTGAGCAAATCAAGAACTAGATTATTTCTCTTGTTATGTACCCTTCCTTAGTTAATTACACCTGATGACATGTGTGAAATTACTGCTGAATCCTAACATTTTACTGTACTCAGAGGAACAGCATGAAGTGGTATTTCAAGATGAACATAACATTGCTGGAAGTGGACTCACACAGTTTTGATAATGAGAATTTCAGAATTTTGGAACTGAAAGGAATGGTAGTGATCATCTATTCACACGCCAGTTACAATGACCCCAGGAGAGAGAAATCTGGAGCCATGGAAAATTCCGAGGTTTCAAGTAAATGTTACTTCCTCATAACCCCCAAGTCCACGGAGGACACAATATAGCTTTAGTCCCTATTTTGAGCATGTGTCAGAGCTCACCAAAATTTTCTAATAGGTAATTCAGGGTGAGCCAGGCAATGGATCTTTCCTCTCCTGGTTTACCTAATTAATATCTTAAGGCTGGGCACAGTGGCTCATGCCTGTAATCCCAGCACTTTGGGAGGCCAAGGCAGGTGGATCACCTGAGGTCAGGAGTTTGAGACCAGCCTGGCCAACATGGTGAAACCCTGTTTCTACTAAAAATATAAAAATTAGCTAGGCGTGGTGGCAGGCACCTGTAGGCTCAGCCACTTGGGAGGCTGAGGCAGGAGAATTGCCTGAACCTGGGAAGCAGAGGTTGCATTGCAGTGAGCCAAGATGGTGCCACTGCACTCCACCTGGGTAACAGAGCCAGGCTCAGTCTCAAAAAAAAAAATTATTATCTTAAGTTGCTGCCTACTATTTTATGTTAAACAGAAAAGAGTTCAGGTTTTATAAGTTAGAGAAAACACAAAACATGCTATAGGAGTTGAAACGGAGGCTCTTCACATTGTTAGCTAAACAAAAAGAAATGGAATGGGCTGAGTGGATACCCAGTGAGTACTTTGCTAGGTGACTTTGCCATTTGGTTATTGCAGGTTTTGATGTATCATCTATAAAACTGGTCTATCCATAGAAATAAGCAGCGAAGTTCACTTACAAAGAGCTAATAAAGACATTTGAAGTTTTTTTTGTAGCAGTGATGAAAAAGTAAAATGAAAATGTGAAATTGATGAGGATATTCTTCTTACGGTCTTTTGAAGCAGAGAACAACTTTATAGGGATAGTTACAGGACCTTCTGGCTTTTTGTTTACATTTGCTCCCAAAGAGCCTGACAGCAGCGTCTTTAAAAAGTCTGTGGGAAGATGATCCCCATGTAGTGATCACAAATTCGGAAAGTCCCTTTCAGTTCCCAAATTCTGAAATTCTCATCATCAAAACTGTTGCCAGTCTGCTTCCAGTAACATTAAGTTTGTTTAAAAAATGCCACTTTGGGCCAGGCATGGTAGCTCACGCCTGTAATCCCAGCACTTTGGGAGGCTGAGACAGGTGGATCACTTGAGGTCAGGAGTTCAAGACCAGCCTGGCCAACATGGTGAAACCCCATCTCTACTAAAAATACAAAAAAAAAAAAAAAAATTAGCCAGTTGTGGTGGTGGTGGTGCATACCTGTAGTCCCAGCTACTCAGGAGGCTGAGGCAGGAGAATCACCTGAACCCAGGAGGCAGAGGTTGCAGTGAGCCAAGAACACACCACTGCACTCCAGTCTGAGCAACAGAGCGAGCCTCTTTTTCAAACAAAACAAAACAAAACAAAAAACAAAAAAAAACAAAAAACACTTCATACCTTTTCTCCGATGTTAGGATTATGCATATCATAAGCATTTCCTACATGTCATCCTATGCAATTCATTAGCAGGAAGGAATGCACAGAGTCTTAAAAGAAGGCAACCTCTGAGTGACTCTCCTCCCATGCCTGCTTTCTGCTTTCCTGGTCCTTTTACCTGTAGGATGTCCATATGGTACTGAGGCTGCCCAATCTTCTCAATCTAAAATGGGTGCAGCTGCAGAGACCTTCCTTCACCCTTGGTGTTTTCCTAAACTTAGGTAGGCTTTTGCAGCATAGTCCAGAAGTTACTACAGTAAGAACAGTGGAAATATAGAAAACCAACAACAGCGACCCAGAGCATTTCATCGGGTGTCCGGTGCAGAGGAGATGCTTGACTCTTACTGGAAAGAGTTAGACAAGGAGCCAAAGGTAATTATTCAAATAATTGAATCATTTTTTTCTGCTGCACTGTAATGATGCAGTGTTCATACATGTTTCTCCGAATCAGGAGACCTTGTCCTTGCCTCTGCACACGACATCATTGGAAGAGTCACGTGTATGTCTCAGCAAGAGAGGTCCTTCTGGGAATAGAGTGATGGGGAGTCATGTGACATATTCATGTCTCTAAATCAGTAAATAGCAATGGGGCATTCCATGTGCAGGTGGAAACCAGTAAAGCAAAGCTTTTCCTGAAACTCCATGCTCTGTATAGATAAACTAGAGACTTGACTGTGTAGGCAAGCTTAAGAGAAGACGACTTAACTGATCCCTTTTACAGGACCAGTTACTTTAAATATGTGTTAGTGCTGTGGGACTGCGGGCTAGTTTTGGGGAAAGCTTTGGCAGGAAAGAAAATGTTGACAAACACCAAAACTTTGTTATTTCTAATATCTATATTTGTGTTACAGCTCATTTTGACAAACCTACAGGAAGCTTAGATCGAAGTAGCCATTAGATAATAACGAGGAAAAATAAGTCATAAACGTTAGAGTTTCTCCTGACTAAACACTGACATATATGAAGAATCTTTCATTCATTTCAAATAATATTTATTTACTTATTTTTGGAGACAGGGTCTCGCTCTGTTGCCTAAACTGGAGTGCAGTAGCATGATCATAGCTCACTGCAGCCTCCAACTTCTGGGCTCAGGCAATCCTCCTATGTCAGCCTCTTGAGTAGCTGGGACTACAGGGGTGTACCACCATGCCTGGCTAATTTCAATTAATATTTGTTAAACACCCTATGTTCTCTGAAGTTCTGTAGGTATTATCAGCTTCAAGATGTAACCTTGCCCTTGATCAGCACTGCCCAATAGAAATACAATGCAAGCCACAAGCATAATATAAAATGTTCTAATAGTCACATTAAAAGGAATAAAGGGCCAGGCACGGTGGCTCACACCTGTAATCCCAGCACTTTGGGAGGCCTAGGTGAGTGGATCACCTGAGGTCAGGAATTCAAGACCAGCCTGGCCAACATGATGAAACCCCATCTCTACTAACAATATAAAATTAGCCAGGCATGGTGGCACACACCTGTAATCCCAGCTACTTGGGAGGCTGAGGTAGGAGAATCACTTGAACCCGGGAGGCGGAGGTTGCAGTGAGCCGACATCATAGCGCCACTGCACTCCAGCCTGGGTGACAGGAGCGAAACCCTGTCTCAAAAAAAAAACAAAAAAAAAAAGGAGTGAAGAGAAGCAGGGGATGTTAATTTTAATAACATAGTTTATCTAACCCTATATATCAACTATTATTTATTAATGATAAAACTATTATCCTTTCAACATTTAATTGGTTCTTTATTATGAATCATCTATGATTTATTAATGATGAAACTATTATCATTTTAATATGTAATTGATATAAAAAACTCATAATTTACATTTTTTTTTACTAAGTCTCCAAAATTCAATGTGTATTTCACATTTGCAGCACATCACAATTGCTAAATTTTTAATGGTTAAAGTGAAATGTCCTACGAAAGTAATACAACTGTGTTTAATGGAAAAATACTATCTACTGCTTCAGTTTTTAAGTTTACATTGAAATGTGTGAAAATGAAATAAAACCACAAGTTCTTCAGTTCCACTAGCCAAATAGCTACCATATTGGACTGCATAGTTCTAGAACATTCTGTATAATTTCACACAATGGTGAGATTGCCTGAATTACCCAAATCTTTCATTATAAGATTCTTTTTTTTTTTTTGAGACGGAGTTGTGCTCTTGTCGCCCAGGCTGGAGTGTAATCTCGCGATCTCGGCTCATTGCAACCTCCGCCTCCCACGTTCAAGAGATTCTCTTGCCTCAGCCTCCCGAGTAGCTGGGATTACAGGCATGTGCCACCATGCCCGGCTAATTTCGTATTTTTAGTAGAGATGAGCTTTTACCATGTTGGTCAGGCTGGTCTCAAACTCCCGACCTCAGGTGATCCGCCCACCTCGGCCTCCCAAAGTGCTGGGATTACAGATGTGAGCCACCGTACCCGGCCCATCATAAGATTCTTTTACCAAGAAGGTAGACTCAGGGCAGAAGACAAAGCATATTTAGGACTAAAGGTTTACTTTCGGCCCAGGGGCTTGTGATGAGATATTTCAGTTGCCTTAAGAAGTTTCATGTTGAGTAACTGGAGTACTTAAATTTAGGGAGAACAATTCAATCTTGTGCCAGCTAGTCAATAAACTATTTTAATACAGTTTTATTTATCAAGAACTTCTAGCTGTTTTAAAAATAGCTTTAAGTAAGTTTAACAAATCATTTTATTATAATTATTTGCAATTTTAGAAAGTAGTATTCATAAATTGTAAGTGGTTTAGATTTTCTTAAAATGATTCTAAGCAGGGAACATTTAATCTTACCTTCATCATGTTGTAAATCTTGTTGTTTTTTATTATGGAGGAAAGACCATAAATAAACCTTTAATATGCCTACACTTTATTGTGGACATTTATGATATGTTTTTGTATATTTTCACAAAAAATACCAAGGTAGAAGGAAAAAGCTCCCTTGTATTTGCAACGGTAATTAATGTTGATGTCTCTATTTATGTATCACAAAATCTTGTGTAAACATACTTCAATGGGGTCAGAAGAATGTTTTAAATAAACGTACCAAGACACCCTACCTACAGTGCCATTTAGAACAAAATAATAACATGAGGTGGACTAGCTGAGCCCACATTTTACCACATTTAAACAGTTTCCTTATGAGACAAGCAGTTCCCATCATAAATTTCAACTCCAAATAATTGTTTAATATAAGCGTTCCATATTAAGGTGCAGAAGTTTTGCTAACAATTCTGAAAACCAAATGGGTTCACAGTTTACATATGAGTTTTTAAATAAAGATTTTCATGAAATATTTTGTAATAACCACCTTTGGAATTACACGAGACAATCCCACTTTCTGCTAGATGTAAATTATAGAATTGATTGTTACTTGTATGGCATGCAAAGGCCAAAGTTCTTTGGTGAGCCAAAAAAGTGTTCAAATAATTGAATTTCAAAATCTTCTTTTGCACTGTAATGATTCAGTGTTCAGGCATATTTCTTTGAATCATGCAATCTTTCCCTTGTCTCCGGACATGACAAGCATCACATGACATGAGGAGTTTTATTTGTTACAAACACAGATACTACGCAAGCAGCAAACGGGAATTGTGATTTTCTTCCATAAGTAAAGCTAATACGGGCCTCAAGAGATGGCTGAATTATGACCATGTTGAAAAGGGAGTTCAAACAAACTAATCATCACACAAAAGGGTCTAGGAAACAAGCAAATAGTAGTCTCATTATAGAAGAAGGAACAAAGAATGACTTTCCTCAGGGGCAGATTAGAGCTCTGCTCTTCTCAAACCAGCAGTTCCAATGGATTCTACCACCTTAAAGCAATTCACTTTCTGCTGGGCTTTTTTTTTTTTTTTTTTTTTTTTTTTTGAGACAGGGTCTTGTTCTGTTGCCCAGGCTGGAGTGCAGTGGTGTGATCTCAGCTCACTGCAACCTCCGCCCCTCGGGCTTAAGCAATCCTCCCACCTCAGTCTCCTGAGTAGCTGAGACTACAGGCGAGCACCACCATGCCTTGCTAATTTTATGCTTTGTTGTTGTTGTTGTTTGTGTGTTTGTAGAGTCAGGGTCTCACCGTGTTGCCTAGGCTAATCTCAAACTCCTGAGCTGAAGCGATGTGCCTGCCTTGGCCTCCCAAAGTGCTGGGATTACAGGTGTGAGCCGCCCTCTTGGCCCTGCTGGGCTCCCTTCAAGAGAACAATGGCAAGACCTTTGAAAAGAGCTCACTATAAAAAACTGTCTGCCAGCTCCACTCAGAGTTCTTCTCTCACATCAAGCCACAGTAAGGCAGCATTTCCCTGTGTGCTGCATAGCTAACTTTGCTCTGGCAAGGTCTTCTCCAGTTAGTCAGATATTGGGAGACTTGAAAGTGTTTCCATTCCTGGATCTTTTTCCAATAACCTTTACATAACTGATGTGGTAAATCACCTACATCAGATAAAAAATCTTTTTTTTTTTTTTTGGCAATTCAATAACAGGGGTGGCAGGGCTGGGGAAAGCATGTATCAGATTATTTTGTGGATCTTTTGAGACGCGTTGAGAACAGCAGGCTGTCACCTGTGGCCAGCCCAGCGCAGAAAGATGCAATCCTGTGGATGGAACCACCCTTAACATGTGTTTCTGCTAGGGAACACGTGCTTGGAAAAAACAAAAGGACCCAGATTTATTTCCCTTAGAGCTATAAGCCTTTGAACATTTTTAGATGAAACTTCTATATTAAAATCCCAGAGCCTCTGTTTTCTAGGTTGAACATAAATCCAAAACACAGAGGACATCGCCGGAAAGAAAGAGAGGTGGTCTAAATGAAGAAAGATGTGGCTGTGCTTGATTTAAATACCACCAAAGTTTACTGAAATATATTGACTGTGAACATCTATCTTTCTTTATTTTTTTTTTTTTAAGAGACGAGGTCTCACTTTGTTGCCCAGGTTGAGTGCAGTGGGTACGATCATAGCTCACTGTAACCTTGAACTCCAGGGCACAAGTGATCCTCCCACAACTGTGCAAATCTTAATTGCCGCTTTCAATTTGGACTTACTGGACTTAGCCAGAGAACGGGAGACAGTTTGAGAGGCTACTCTCATTTATTGAGATTTGACACCAACTTGTTCCAGGTACAATGCTAGAGCTTTACACAGATAATCTGATTGAGCTTGTTAACAATTCCATCAGGTGGATGTGGTGGACTGTCTCAGAGAGGCAAAGTGACTTCCCAAAGGTTTGTAATTAGAGCAAGGCAGAGCCAGGATCAAACCCAGGTGACTCTGTCTTGAAAACCTTGGATTTTCCTCTAGGCCACCTGCCTGTGCTAGAAGCTCTCAACCCTGGCTCCGCTGCAGAATTGTGTCTCATAAGACTTTTAAAGCACAGTGTCAGGGTCCCATCCCAGACCTACTGAATATTTGGGGAGAGGTCTTAGCATGTATGTATTTTTTAAGTTGCATGAGTGATGATTCTGCTGCATACTCAGGGTAGAGAATCACAAATCAAGTGGTTAATTTAGATCACTGAAAGTAGACTAGGCTAGAAAGATTCAATGTTACAATTAAGTTTATGATCTAGGCTAGAAAGAGATGACAATAGTATCAACTTATCTACCATCCAAAGCAGTGCTTCTCAAACTTGACCATGCCTAGGAATGCTCTGATGATTTTGATAAAATGCAGACATCTGGAGAGGTCTGTTTCTGTAGTTCTAAGAATCCCCTAGGCGATGCTGATGCAGTTGATCTGCAATCACATTTTGAGTAACGAGGTCTGGGGGACCAAGAGTTCAAGCTGTGGATGGGAAATATCCACTGGCTACCAAGGGATGAAGGTGGAATCCTAATATTGTTTTTTGGAGCACTGCGTTTTTCAAAAGTCTCTGACCACCTTCACAAATAACTGAAAAGGCAGAGTTTTGGTGATGGTGCCTGCTGGTCTCATCATTCATTCCTATATCCCCGTTGCGTGGCCTTGCTGGGTTGCAGAGGATGATCAGAGTTGTTCTGTGATAGATGTTTGGGTGTCAGTAATGTTTAGTAGTTTCAGTTTTTTTTTTTTTTTTGAGACGGAGTCTTGCTCTGTGGCCCAGGCTGGAGTCCAGTGGCGCAATCTCGGCTCACTGCAAGCTCCGCCTCCCGGGTTCAAGCAATTCTCCTGCCTCAGCCTCTCCAAGTAGCTGGGACTACAGGCGCCCGCCACCACGCCCGGCTAATTTTTTTGTATTTTTAGTAGAGACGAGGTTTCACCGTGGTCTCGATCTCCTGACCTCGTGATCCACCCGCCTCGGCCTCCCAAAGTGCTGGGATTACAAGCGTGAGCCACTGCGCCCGGCCTAGTTTCAGTTTTTAATAAAGACATTTCGGCTGGGCGCGGGGGCTTATGCCTGTAATCCCAGCACTTTCGGAGGCTGAGGCGGGCAGATCACAAGTTCAGGAGATCGAGATCAGCCTGGCCAACATGGTGAAACCCTGTCTCTACGAAAAATACAAAAATTAGCTGAGTGTGGTGGCAGGCACCTGTAGTCCCAGCTACTCAGGAGGCTGAGGCACAAGAATTGCTTGAACCTGGGAGGCAACGGTTGCAGTGAGCCGAGATCGTGCCCCTGCACTCTAACCTGGGCAACAGAGAGAGACTCTGTCTCAAAAAAAAAAAAAAAGACATTTCATTCAGTTGAAGCTCAGAGTAGACTTTTTTATTCCCTTCTAGGTCAAAATTAAGGTTCTTTGCATAGCAAGAAAAAATGACTGTCCAAAGCCATGAGGCTGCTCCATAGTCTACTCTCCCTAGGAAAGAATTTCTTCCCTTCTTACTTGACTAACCACGCTGTTTGAAATGAAAGAATCAGTACAATTTCATTGTAATGATAGCTGCTATCTGAATTTCTCTGAATAAAATGTCTTCATTTAAAAATGGTATTAGTCCTGCCCTGTAATTTTCTGGGGTAGACATTTATATTGAAAGTTCAAAAACCAGATCAAAAGGCACCAGGAAATTTCCAGACCAGTGTAAGAAATTGGTGAGCTGAAGAGGAAAATTTTTCTCAAGTCAGTGTAAACACTAAAGCCTAGCACAAGCTAGACAGTGATTAAAACAATTATTTCAATTAAATTATTTGTGCCTATATATATTTAAAGATACTCACTGCTATGCTTCCTTCTGGGAGTTTTGCTGGCTGATCTTTATAAGGCATCTTCTTAACTTCAAAGGACACCAGGGATGCAAGAGCATAGGGATCATTTTTTCTCTGAAAGTAAAAGTATTTATTTAAATATATTTCATATAAAGTTTTTAAGAGTTATACTGGCAGCCACCCAATTATTTTCGGTGTTTTGCATTTCAAGGCAAAATTTCCTCCTTCCTTTTTAATTTTCTCTCTTTTAACTTTTTTCCTCCCATCCAAGCATTCATCCATCCACCCACACATCCATCCATCCATGCATCCATCCATCTAAGCATCCAAGGATGAATCCATCTATCCAAGCATCCATCCATCCAAGCATCCATCCATCCA
>NW_026652277.1:15234492-15328298 GCF_009828535.3 Hylobates moloch
CCATCCAAGCATCCAAGCGTGAATCCATCTATCCAAGCATCCATCCAAGCATCCATCCATCCATCCATCCATCCATCCATCCATCCATCCATGCAAGCATCCATCCATCCATCCATTTATCTTCTTCCTATTTCTAAGGAGAATTTGTCTCATTAATAAAAGACTGTGTATAATAAGGTTAAAATAAAAACAGAAAATCAGAGTCCTAAAAAGGAGCAAGCAAAGAATTAATATAGTTACTACTAGTGAAGGACAAAGGAAAAACATAATGGGTGACAAAATTCTTATCAGATGGACAGAAATATTTTAGGAGAGAAGCTGGCAGTAAGTTATAAAGAAATGTACTGGCCGGGCGCAGTGGCTCATGCCTGTAATCCCAGCATTTTGGGAGGCTGAGGCGGATGGATCACCTGAGGTCAGGAGTTTGAGACCAGCCTGGCCAACATGGTGAAAACCTGTCTCTACTAAAAATCCTAAAAAAAAAAAAAAAAAAAAAAATTAGCTGGGCATAGTGGCAGGTCCTGTAATCCCAGCTATTCAGGAGGATGAGGCAGCAGAATCGCTTGAACCCAGGAGACGCAGGTTGCAGTGAGCCGAGAGCATGCCACTGCACTCTGACCTGGGCAAGAGGATCAAAACTCTGTCTCAAAAAGAAAAAAAAAGCGTAGTATATTTCACAGATTACACAAGACTCACAACAGGGTTTCTTGGCCTAAGCACTGTCAGCATTCTGAGTGAGGGTGGGGGTGGGGGGGCCTGTCCTCTGCATTGTAGGATGTTTGGCCAGCATCCCTGGCTCCTGGCTAGATGCCAATAGCACCCTCCCTTAGTTGTGACAATCAAAGATGCCAGCCGGGCGTGGTGGAATCCCAGCACTTTTGGAGGCCAAGTTGGGCAGATCACCAGGTCAGGAGTTCAAGACCAGCCTGGCCAGGATGGTGAAACCCTGTCTCTACTAAAAATACAAAAAATTAGCCAGGCGTGGTGGTGGGTCCCTATAATCCCAGCTACTCAGGAGGCTGAGGTGGGAGAGTTGCTTGAACCTGGGAGGCGGAGGTTGCAGTGAGCTGAGATCGTGCCACTGCACTCCAGCCTGGGAGACAGAGTGAGACTCCCTCTCAAAAACAAACAAAAATGCCTCTAGTTACAGCCAAGTGTCCCCAGAGGAACAAAATCTCCCCAGTTAAGAACCACTGACCTAGAGCCAAACGGTGTTTTTAACAGAGCTTCTCAGTGAAAGCTCTGTTTGTTTAATTGGGTCTCATATTAACTGTTGATAAAAGTCAATGTTAAAATATTTAAGAGTGACTCAGGAAGCCTGCTTGGAGAACTGAAGCTTCTGTGGCTCTCTTTTGTTGGATACAATGGTTAGATCTACCCAGTGCTGGGTCCTAACTGGCTCATCATGGCTCTTGAGACCCAAGTATTAACGATTTCAAGACTTTTGGGTGCCAGTTGTTAAACAGAGCCATTATTACAACTTAAATTATATAAATGTAAACTTAAGTAAATTATATTTCTAAAAAAAAGGTAATAAATACTCAAAACCGCATGCTTGCTATTTTATTACATTTGATTATTATCTGTGCTCAGGATGTGATTTATGTCAATTGTATCTGTAAGAGGAAACACTACATAATGGTGTGGGACCTGGCATCTCTTCCCAGCTCTGTATTCCATGATGATCACGGTGGTGGCTTGAAATCAGTGGCAAATGTCATGGATCAGGGCTCTTTTTCCTTCCCAGAAAGTAGTTAGTAAAAATCTACCAGTACATCACTGTCTATAATCCAATGTTGGGCCTCATGAGTCCAGTCCAACAGGTTGGACTGCAATAATTTTGCTTAAATATTTTTTACAAAGTTCTTTTTCCCCTATGGCAGAATTTTTTTCTCCATTAGATAAACGCTTTTTTCCTCTACATGGTAAGGGCAGGACATGGTATGTAACTTTTATATACTTAAAGTTACAGTATCTTTGAATGTTTCTTTCTTTCTACTCCTACCCTCCAGAATAAACAACTCTACTCATTTGGGAAAATTCCTTTTTGGATGTTATTCTAATGATCTCTTCTCTCTTAGCATTTCCATTTTAACTAAAAGTTGGAGTTTTGTTCGTTTGAGAAGTGTTTTTATACAATTCGGAAACTTTTGCTCATAAAATCATGTGTGTACCTGGTGATTTCAATCTAATTTCCTTGCTATCCTCACTGATAGAAACAAGAGAAACTCTAGTAATGAGATCTTGTGTGTAAGGATTATAATTATATTCTCAAATGCGTTTCCATGCTCCTAAACCTCCAATGAAGAAGTTTTCTTTTATCTCCAAGTTCAATAAAAAATTGATAGAAAATATTACTGTTCTTGAAGTCATATCTTTGATAAATAGTTTGAAAACTGCATCTCTGCATCTAAATCTTTCTAGATGGAATGCTTTTCTCTTACAGATTCTGCATTTATAAATATGAAAGTTTCCTAATGCATCATAGATAGCATTTTAACTCTAGGATGTAGAATGTGGATTAATATGTTTCTCTAAGGGAACTTTCTTTCTCTTCCTTCCTTTGCCCTTCCTGCTGTTGGCTGCAGTTTGATTTCTCATATTTTCCATTCATCACATCACCAATCTTTTTTTTTTAGACAGAGTCTCATTCTTTTGCCCAGGTTAGAGTGCAATGGTGTGATCTCGGCTCACTGCAACCTCCACCTCCTGGGTTCAAGTGATTTTCCTGCCTCAGTCTCCCAAGTAACTGGGACTACAGGCAAACACCACCATGCCTGGCTGATTTTTGTATTTTTTTAGTAGAGTCAGGGTATCTCCATGTTGGCCAGGCTGGTCTTGAACTCCTGACCTCAAGTGATCCTCCTGCCTCAGCCTCCCAAAGTGCTGGCATCACAGGCGTGCGCCACCACACCCAGCCTCATCACCAATCTTGACTGCCGTTTCTGGTGGTTGCTGAACTTCAGACATAACTGTGATCAGTCTCAGAGATTCTGATTCAGTGAGACTGAGATGAGACTGTATCTGACATATTTTTTGGAAGGTTCACATTGTTGTTTAATTTTTAACTTTTCTCTATTACTTTTCTCCCTAACTATATGATACAAACATGCAAGGCATATTCCATGGAATATAATGTCTACATCTTCTACAGAACCTAGAACAATGTGCACAGGAGAGCTTAATCAATACTGGATGTCTGACCACATGAATGAAGGGTGAATGAACAGAACACATCTAATGCTTTGGTCATTTGACGACGCTCCCACTCCCTGTACCATCCATTTGATGGCAATTATGAAATATCTTTCCATTATTGAACTGGACACCCTTTTCTTTCTCCCTTTAACTAGAGTAAGCAATTCAGGAAGTTGTAAAGGGTGCTAGTGATATAAAATGAGGGCTCCAGTTCCTGTGAAGGGGATATTGATATGCTCTCACCTCCTAATTACTCGTGTGCCTGGATGTAGCCTGGGGTGCTAGCAAATAATAATGAGAGGTGACAGCGTGCTGGCAGCCCTCACAGACCTCGCTTGCTCTCAGTGCCTCCTCTGCCTGGGCTCCCACTTTGGCGGCACTTGAGGAGCCCTTCAGCCCGCTGCTGCACTGTGGGAGCCCCTTCCTGGGCTGGCCGAGGCCGGAGCTGGCTCCCTCAGCTTGCGGGGAGGTGTGGAGGGAGAGGCGCGGGCGGGAACCGGGGCTGTGCGCGGTGCTTGCGGGCCAGCGTGAGTTCCGGGTGGGTGTGGGCTCCGCAGCCCCGCACTTGGAGCAGCCAGCCGGCCGGCCCTGCCAGCCAGGGCAATGAGGGGCTTAGCACCCAGGCCGGTGGCTGTGGAGGGTGTGCTGGGTCCCCCAGTAGCGCCAGCCCACCCGGGCCTTAGCTGCCTCCCTTCGGGGCAGGGCTCCGGACCTGCAGCCCGCCATGCCTGAGACTCCCCCCACCCTCCATGGGCTCCTGTGCAGCCCAAGCCTCCCCAACGAGCGCCACCCCCTGCTCCACGGCACCCAGTCCCATCCACCACCCAAGGGCTGAGGAGTGCGGGCACGGGGCGTGGGACTGGTAGGCAGCTCCACAGTGCGGGATCCACTGGGTGAAGCCAGCTGGGCTCCTGACTGTTGGGGACTTGGAGAACCTTTATGTCTAGCTACGGGATTGTAAATACACCAGTCGGCACTCTGTATCTACCTCAAGGTTTGTAAATACACCAATCAGCACCCTGTGTCTAACTCAGGGTTTGTGAATGCACCAATGGACACTCTGTATCTAGCTACTCTGCTGGGGACTTGGAGAACCTTTATGTGGACACTCTGTAACTAGCTAACCTAGTGGGGAGGTGGAGAACCTTTGTGTCTAGCTCAGGGATTGTAAACGCACCAATCAGCACCCTGTCAAAACAGACCACTCGGCTCTCTGTAAAATGGACCAATCAGCAGGATGTGAGTGGGGCCAGATAAGAGAATAGAAGCAGGCTGCTGAGCCAGCAGTGGCAACCTACTCGGGTCCCCTTCCACACTGTGGAAGCTTTGTTCTTTTGCTTTTTGCAATAAATCTTGCTGCTGCTCACTCTTTGGGTCCACACTGCCTTTATGAGCTGTAACACTCACCTCGAAGGTCTGCAGCTTCACTTCTGAAGCCAACGAGACCATGAACCCACCTGGAGGAACGAACAACTCCAGACGTGCCGCCTTAAGAGCTGTAACACTCAAGCGAGGGTCCGCAGCTTCACTCCTGAGCCCGTGAGACCACAAACCCACCAGAAGGAAGAAACTCTGAACACATCCGAACATCAGAAGGAACAAACTCCGGACACGCCGCCTTTAAGAACTGTAACATTCACCGCGAGGGTCCGCAGCTTCATTCTTGAAGTCAGTGAGACCAAGAACCCACCAATTCCGGACACAATAAGATAAGCAAACAGCCTGTAACACCACCTCTCCTAGATCAATCTGTTCTTTGTTTTAAACGCATTCTCCAAAAGCAAGGTTTCTTCCACCCTTTTTGGAAGGAAAAAAAAATGCATCTTCTTCACTTTTAAAGAATGCTCTGGAGCTCCAAGGAATGGAAAACGTGGTTTATTAGACTGATCAGCAGAGTCAGCATCAAAGATACCCAAGTCCTGCATTGTAGGTCAGAGGCATGGCATAGGTGAGTATTTAATAACTTATGAAAAGCAATTACGGGCAGAGTTGTAATAGTGATTTCACATCCAAAGTTAAATGCTTCCAGTTGTGCTCTTTATGTAACAATAGTATTATTCTTATGTTCAAAATAATCTCTCTCCCGTATAGCAATCTACTCATGTAATAGCAATCACTGCCACATTGTAGGCAATTTAGGATTGAAAACCCAGCTGGGGTTAATATCCCTTGGCAACACTGAGGACCTTCATCTTGCCCCAGCTGGCTATTAATCCCCAGAAAATGCCTTGCTCCTCTGTCATTACCGCATCATTTAAACCATGGTTTGTAGCTCACTGGCTGTCTCTATGATGCACTTCTGCACAATGATTTGCTTATAGGCATGGTACCAATAAATGTAAGAGTTGGTAACAAATGGAGGAGTTAGCGACCTAGTGTGTCAGGCAATGACACAAGCTCTCTCACTTCCAACTTCCAGCTGCTTAATTCCTTTCCAATAATTATTTTAAAGCACATATCCATTTTATGTAGCCCATTTTGAAATACTCAATATTTACCAGAAACCAAGCCTTTTGAGGTGACAAAACCTAAGGAATTACTGGCAAAACTTTCACCTGTAAAGGAAATTTCTAGTTCAAGCAACAATCACAGAATAGGGGACCATTTAGGATTAACCTACATACAATCTGTTTCTGACCAGTTTGCATGTTCTTTACATGGACAGAAACCAATATAACGCAACAAGTCATATCCACCAAGAATTGTAAACTTTCTAGCCTAGATTAGGAGGGCAGAAAACATTTCCCTCTTCCTGGGTTGTATGACAAAACTGTTAATAGGCCCCAATGTACAGTGTATTCTTAGATTATAATAACGCATTCCTCTTTGGCATTTGGCACCTGACACTGAAATAAGCAGAAACCGTGGCAGTGCAGAAATTTGGGCTAAGGATGTGGGTGAGCACACAGCGACTTGTACCTGTCTTTCCCATATCTCTGGAAGTGATGCTTTTCCCTAGGACTTCAAAATGTTGCTACAGATTCTTCTTTTCTGACTCTACTTGTGCTAAATGTTTATTGTTTCCAAAGCCCCTCAATTACTATTGACTTTTTGCAGACACCGGGTCTTCTTTAACAGGAAAAAGAAGATGTAATTTTCACTCGATCAGCCTCCTACCAGAATAGAATGTCGTGTATGGAACTGAAGTGTGTGGGCTAAAATAGTAACTTTCCCCTACACTCTAGTATCATAATGATAGGAGTCCTGCCTCACTGAAAAGTTGTTCTCCCTCTTTTCGGTAAGATGTGATGCTCAAAAGTAACAGGAGGAATGTGTTGTTGTCATTTAGGTTGTATAGACTTGGGAATTCATTAAGGCACCTCTCTTCCAACTCTTGGATAAAAAGTAACAATTGGCTGGGCACAGTGTCTCATGCCTGTAATCCTCGTGCCTTGGAAGGCCAAGGCAAGAGGATCACTTGAACCCGGCAGTTTGAGACCAGCCTGGGTAACATAGTGAGACCTCATCTCTACAAAAAAAAAAAAATACAAAAATTAGCCAGGTGTGGTGGCATGGGTCTGTAGTCCCAGACAATCAGAAGGCTGAGGTGGGAGGAACCTGGAAGTTTGAGGCTGCAATGCGATGTGATTGCACCACTGCACTTCAACAGAGCAAGACCCTTTTTCTAAGAAAAAAATAAAAAGCAACAGCCAAGCAATAGAGTGATCATAAGCAAATCGGCTAAATGCAAGTGGTTCAGTCATCCTGGATATTCAATTAAAAAGTTCTATAGTTGGCCAGGTGCAGTGGCTCATGCCTGTAATCCTAACACTTTGGGAGGCCGAGGCAGGCAGATCACCTGAGGTCAGGAGTTCAAGACCAGCCTGGCCAACATGGTGAAACTCCATCTCTACTAAAATACAAAAATTAGCCAGGCATGATGGCAGGTGCCTGTAATCCCAGCTACTCAAGAGGCTGAGACGGGAGAATTGCTTGAACCTGGGAGATGATGGTTGCAGTGAGCTGAGATCATGCCACTGTACTCCAGCCTGGGCGGCTGAGTGAGACTCTGTCTCAAAAAAAAAAAAATCTATAGTTATGAAAATTGGCACTCTACAGAAGCCTATGTCACTTAAGAAAAGCAGAATCTAATTTGAAAAGGCTAGTGAAAATATTCAAGTTTATGACAAATTGTTAAGGTGTTAAAATGACATCATTTTTGTTCAGTCTTTAAAGAAGTGCTTTTAATTTAGTTTAGTGCTAACAAATGCATGCCAACAAAATAATTAAATGATAAAAGACTCAGATGACAATTTATCATGAGGAGGCCAACACTTGTATTCTCTGAATTATTAAACTTAGAATTAGGTTTTCTTTGAACTCAGGAAAACTTTTATTTGAAGTTCCAAATTTTACGAAAGACCCTTCAAGAAACCACCTGACATTTTCAGGTAAAGTTTTTTTTTTTTTTTTTTTTTTTAACGTTTCCTTAGAAGACAAGGGAATGGACAGACTGGTTATAAACTATACAAAGATCTATGTGTAGCATTTCTGGAAGATATGTTGTATGCAAATATATAGGATATTTTGCAAAGCTTCTTTGGGGTGTGTGCTTGCTTCTTCCATTTCAACTACAGAATAGAGGGAAGCTTGCCTCTCATTTCCTCAAAGTGAGAAGGAGTTTGTGACTGGCTCTGATCATGGAAACTACCTCAAATGAGGCAACAGAATTCTGGTTGGATGTCACTAAGGGTCTCTGGTCTCTGTCTCAGTAGATGAAATAAAAGGTATCAAAACACCTCATCCCTTTGAATCTGTCTTCTGGTTGTGTCCAAGGAGCATGGTGAGTTGCAGCCAACATTATTCATCACCATGTCTCTCCCCCAGGTTAAGTCTAGATAAATTATGTCAGCATTGTGGGTTGAGGTCGTGCACTACTCAGACATTTGACACTATCTCCCCTTTGGAAGTGGACCAGAAACTGAGACAGTATGACCCAATACTGCGGGTCATTATTTTGGGCAGGAAATAAAAGAACAATCATGACTCTTTGGACTTGTCTCTGTTCCCTGAGATCCTGAATTGTCTGCTTTATGGAACTAAAAAGAATCAAATTAGGGTGTGGCTCAAAGAGAAAAGGCAGCCTCATTCTTACTTATTTTTACTGATATCTATTAGCTGCATGCATTTTGGAGGTATATGTGATATTTTGGTACCTGTATGCAATGTGTAATGATCAACTCAGGGCAATTGGGATATCTGTCACCTCAAATATTTATCTTTTCTTTGCATTGGGAACATTACTGATATGACTTGGCTGTGTCCCCACCCAAATCTCACCTTGAATTGTAATAATCCCCAGTGTCAAGGGTGGGGCCAGGTGGAGATAATTGAATCACAGGGCGATTTCTCCCATACTGTTCTTGTTGTAGTGAGTAAGTCTCATGAGATCTGATGGTTTTATAAATGGGAGTTCCCCTGCACATGCTCTCTTGCTGCCATGTAAGACATGCTTTTGCTTCTCCTTTGCCTTCTGCTATGATTGTGATGCCTCCCCAGCCATGTGGAACTGTAAGTCAATTAAACATCTTTCCTTTATAAATTACCCAGTCTCAGGTATGTCTTCATTAGCAGCGTGAAAACATACTAATACAATTACAAATCTTCCTTCTAGCTACTTTGAAATAGACAATAAATTATTGTTAACTATAATCTCCCCAGTGTACTATTGACTATCAGAACTTACTCCTTCTGACTGTATTTTTGTACCCTTTAACCAACCTCTTTTCATCCCTGTTGCCCACCTTCCCTTCCCAGCCTCTGGTAACGATGAATCTGCTCTCTGCCTCCATGAGATCCACCCTTTTAGCTCCCACATAGGAGTGAGAACATGTGATATTTGTCTTTCTGTGCCTAGCTTATTTCACTTAACATAGCAGCCTCCAGTTCCATCCATGTCTCTTCTCAGTTTGGAAACCTCATCTCAACCCGGAGGGTTTTGGTTTGAAAGATGTAAGAAAATGAGATGCTCGCCTCTGCCCAAAATGCAAGAAGTCTTTGCTACACTCACTAAATCAGAACAGCTTGTGGCTTGAGGGAGGATGAGGTGCAAGTATTTGGGAGGAAAGCCAAATGTCATAACAAACA
Source organism: Hylobates moloch (assembly GCF_009828535.3). Taxonomy (NCBI): domain Eukaryota; kingdom Metazoa; phylum Chordata; class Mammalia; order Primates; family Hylobatidae; genus Hylobates; species Hylobates moloch. The sequence goes on from NW_026652277.1 coordinate 15,243,778, forward strand.
TGAGCCCAAGCTCCTCATGGAAGATTCTTCTGGTGAATGGGCTGGCTGGGCACAGATATCAGCATAGGTGCATTCTTGGCTGTACCTGTGCTTTTGAGGTATGGGACCGACAGGACTTGTTTTCTGGTCACAACCCTGATGACTAAAACAAGACCTGGTATAGACAGGATGAAGGGAAGAAACTGGCTGAAGGCAGTCAATAGCTACTAAAGCAGTCCCTAGCTGCCTTCATTGCTCATCAGCATAAGACACTCCCACCAGCACCATGACAATTTACAAATGCCATGGCAACAGCCCAGAAGTTACTGCCCATTTCCATGGCAACGACCCGGAAGTTATTGCCCCTTTTCTAGAGTTCTGAATAACTTGCCCTTCAATTTGCATTCACCCACCCCTTAAGTTGCATATAATTGAACATGGGTATAAGTGGATATAAAGATAGTTGCCAAGAGCCCACCAAGTCCAGCTCTGTGTGTGCTGCCTAGGAGTTAGCCCTGCTCCTCAGGGAGCAGGTCCAGTTCAATAAAAGGCTCTTCAAGATTGTGACTTTCCTTACATCCTCTCATAAAGAATGAACCTTTTTTTTTTTTTTTAATTATACTTTAGGTTTTAGGGTACATGTGCACAATGTGCAGGTTTGTTACATATTTTGCCACAAAGCAGTGTCACCTGTCACCTGGAAAGGCAACATAGGGTTGCTTGAATTCTTTTCTGAATGAAGCCAAGAATGCTCATGGGCTGAGCCCCAATTTTGGGGTTCACCTGCCCTGTATCACTTTTGCATCTCAAACCAAGCCATCAAGGCGGTATTTCCCGAGACCCCAAAGAAAGGCGTCAAAAATCACTTCTTGTTCACTTTGTTCAAAGGCATCACAAGTTTTTACATTTCTAGAATATCTGCTGCTTCCTGAGCTACTCGCCTTAGGCCATGAGGGATAATTTGTTGTGATCTCATTTGTTGGTTAGTTTGGGTTGGTTTCATTTTAAATAGACAAGGACTTGTGTACCAGCCAAGCCTAGCATTTGGCCTGAGATGTTTCATTCATTAAAGCATTATGAGTAGTATCCTGTGTTAGGTGATACAAGGGCTGGGAAGAAGATTCAAAGACAAGAAAACATTCCTTCTGCTCTTCAGGAGCTTACCCTCTGGTGTCAACTACAGATATATTTTTGGGAAGATTCCTCCACTTTCCTTCCCAAAACAACTTCCTAACACAACGTCACAAGTTTTTTTTTTTTTTTTTATTACATATGGCAGAATTTCAATATTTTATTCACTCAGCAGATCTGAATCCAAAAGTTTACTTGCATGGTTCATGCTTATATCTAAGCTTTGAAGTAAAGCCAATACATTCGGCCCCTTGGTCTACATATCACCTCATTTTGCCGTCTTTGCTCACTACTCAGGAGGGCAAGCAGGAGGCTGTTGTGTTTATTCAAGCCTGTAACATCACACTTAGGGAAAAGTAGATTCCTGATAGAGATTTTGCCTTTTAAGGTGGCCAATGACACTGTTATGAGGCAAAGGGGGCCTGATTCTTACTTTACGAGGGGATATAAGGAAAGTCACAAAGCTATTATTAAACACAATCCAGGTCTATAATCATAGATACAATAATTGATTACTTGATCGAATCTTGCAATTTTGAATGGAAATATACTTCCCTAACATTTTAAAACAGTGCTGCTGCATAGAACTTTCTTCAATAAATGTTCTTAATCTGCACAGACCAATGCAGTAGCCATGAGCTGTGACTCTTAAATACTTAAGATGTGATTGGTGAGACTGAGGAAATGAATTTTAAACTTTAGTCAAATTGAAATACTTTAAATAGCCACACATGACTACTACTACTGTATTGGACAGTATAATTCGAGAATCATAAAATGTTTTCTTTATTGGATTCTGAAATAGCATGCTATACAATTTAAATATCTTGAAAAAGTTTAATACACAGTGTTTAAAACCTTTATATAGTAGTTATAGTATAGTTATCCATAATATAAGAGTTATAGTTTAGCCATCTGTAGTACAGTGATCAAAATATAAAATCTACAGAGGCTGTTATAGTAATCTTTAGTTCAGCAGTCTAGTGTAGTAACATACATAGGGTAAAAGCTCAAGATTCTCCCCCTCACTATCTATGTGACTTGAGAAGGCCATATAATATCTATGTCTCAGTTTGCTCATCTGTAAAATGCAGCCGACAATAATAATACATGTCCCACGGGATTGCTGTAAGAATTAAATGAGTCATTCATATACAAGCATGTATCATGGTGTTTAGCTACATGGCAGTCACTCAATAGTAACCTGACTATTTGCAGACAAACATCCCTCTTTGGAAAGATTGGCGGGCTGTTCCTTAAGCGTAAAGAGCCATTAGATGTAGTCTGTCTCGGTCAACCAAAACATCAACACAATAAAAAAGTAGGCTATTAAGAGCATACAGAGTTATTGCTGGCTTATGCCAAGTAGAATAAACACCATAAATTACTTGTGAGCTAACTATAGAATCAGTGAGTTTTCGGGCATGAAAGGAGACGTTAATCAAATCTCTTCATTTCACAAATAGGGAACTTGAGCCCCATGAAAGTTAAGTGCTTTGAACACAACCAGGCAGGAATGGAACTGAGCTCCTGCATCCTGACCCAGTATCTACCAAAGACGGAGAAAATAGCCTCTGTCTAATGTTAGTCAGGGGCATTCCTCCTAGAACTTGAATTTAATGTATGTCTGTAGTTTTTTGCACATCACTTTGCTAATAGGCAGTTTTCACATATGAAATTCAAAAATATGCTCACCCCTGTGTTTACTCATACACTTTTGCCAATATTTACCCAAACTGCAAGAGCATCTGCAGTGCATCTCCAGCCCCACTCAAGCCTTCAGATGACTTCAGCCTCAGCTGTTCTGGTTCAAAAGTCTGCCCATTTAGTGATAATGTGTAAGAGTAGATGGAAAATGTATGTAGTGAACAGAGTCATAACAAAAACAATTTAAACCCTAATTAATTACTTTCTTCTCATATTAGTAAGGTTGGTGAAGTAGTTTAAGGAGCATATTTACTAGATTAAAGAAATTGGTGCAATACTGTAGCAAAATAGAGTCAGGCTTTGCTAGTGGGGATGGAAGATTATTGATTTTGGGGAGTTGAATAATGTCTTCCCCAAATTCATGTTCACTTAAAATCTCGTAATATGACCTTGTTTGGAATAATGGTCTTTGCAGAATTAATTAAGGTAAGGTTTGAGATGAGATTGTACTGGGATTAGGGTGGGCTCTAAATCCAATGAGAGTGTCCTTACAAGAAACAGAAGACACAGGGACACAGAGACACATAGAGGGGAAGGTGATGGGAGATGGAAGGAGAGTAGAATGATGGTCTACAAGCCACTGAATGCCCAGGATTACTGGCAACCACCAGAAGCTAGGAGGAGCTAAGCCTGGTGGTTCATGCCCCTAAGCCCAGTGCTTTGGGAGGCCAAGACAGGAGGATCACTGGAAGCCAGGAATTTGAGACCAGCCTAGGCAACAGAGCAAGATGTAATCTCTACAAAAATAATTAAAAACTGAGCCTGGCATGGTGCCAGGCACCTGTAGGCCCAGCTACTCAGGAGGCTGAGGTGGGAGGGTTGTCTGAGCCCAGGAGTTCAAGGCTGCAGTGAGCTATGACTGCACCACTTCACTCCAGCTTGGGTGACATAGTGAGACCCTGTCTCTACCAAAAAAAAAAACAAAACAACAACAACAACAACAACAAAACCCCACAAAAACAAATAACTTGAAGGGAGGCAGGGGGTAGTTTATTCCCCAGAGCCTCCAGGAGGAACCAACCCTGCTGGCACATTGATTTCAGACTTCTGGTTTTGGACTTTGAGAGAATAAATTTCTGTTGTTTTAAGCCACTTAGTTTGTGGTCCTTTGTTGCATCAGCCCTAAGAAATGAATCTATTGATCACAACAATATAGCTTACTCCCAGCTTTCATCTGACTAGAGAAAAACAGGATTTACAGTTTATGCTTTCAGACAAATTGCATCTAAAAGTAGGAAATTCTAGAGTTAGCTAACGATCTGTGGTAGCAACCCTCCAAGTTGGCCACCAGGGATTCTTCCCTCCTGGTATTCACACCCTTGTGTGGGTGCCTCACCTACTGAATGAATATGGCTGATATGTGCAAATGACAGGACATTGTGGAAGTTACACAAAGTGGCTTCCTAGGCTAGGTCAGAAAATATGTACGAGCCTTGGCATCTCCTGGCTTGCCTGGGGGAAGCTAGTCGCCATGTTAGGAGATCGCTCAAGCAGCACTGTGGAGAGGGCCACGTGGTAAGGCCTGCTGTGCATGTCTCTGAGCCATGTTGTGAACCCTCCAGCCCCTCAAGCCTTCAGATGACTGCAGCCCCAACTGATATCTCAGCTGTAACTTCAGGAGAGACACTGAACCAGAATCACACAGCTAAACCATAGCCAGATTCCTGACTCAGAGTGGCAGGATGAATGTGTACGGTTTTAAGCTGCTAGGTCTTGGGGAAATTTGTTATGCACCAACAGATAACTAATACAGGGCTCAGAACAGAACTCTTGGTTTCCTCTCCTGAAACAGTGTTCTCCCAAGTCTTTCTCACCATTTGGCTTAGGCAAAAAACCTTGGAGTCAATCTTGATTCTTCTCTTTCTCTCATCCTCTCACAATAAATTCAACCAGTACTGTTAGTTTTTCCTCCAAAATCCATCCAGACTCATACCTTGCTCCACTTGTTCCACTATTTTGCCCTAGATTAATCCACCACCATTTCCCCCTGGACTATTGCAGTAGCTTCCAAACCCAGTGCTTTCAATATTGCCCTTTCAAAGCTGTTTTATTAGATGCTGAGTAAATATAAATCATTTATAACACATGATGACAGAGAAAGAAGCCAAGATGAATATCCACATGCCTACCACTGACTTTAATGAAACATTACAAGTACCTTTGAAACATTCTCTTCGTTTCTTGCTAAATGTCTTCTATCCTAAGAGGCTACTACTCTCCTGAATTTGTACTTTCGTTTCCTTGTTTTCCTTTAAAGTTTTACCAACCTACTGCTTAGTTTGCCTGTTTTTTTTTTTTTTTGAGCTTTTTATAAATGGAATCATAATTGACTTAATTGACTTTAAAATTCAGTATTGTGTGCCTGAGATTCATCCATACCAAAGTGTCTAATTCATTCCTTTTTATTACTGTGTAGTATTGCTTTGTTAGAGTATGTATTAATTTATTTATTTACTCGTGTTCTTTAAAAAACATAATTATTATCACATCACTCCTTAGGTTAATTTTGTGGTGGTCCATTGCACTTAGACTAAAATCAGGCTCCCATCCATGGTATATAATTCCTATAATTTCTGTCTCAACAGTGGTAATACTGACACACTGGTCTCCATTTGTTCCTTGAACATGTCTAAAGTGTTCTGGCCTCAGGGCCTTTGCACAGCTGGTTGTCTTCTCTCTGGGGCTCTGCCTGCAGGTCTTTGTGTGACTTGGGTCTCAGTTCCATGGCACCTCCTCCTAGGGCTTTCCTGTGCCCATTCTACCTACAGAAGCAGCCCCACTCCCTACTATTTATCCCACTACCCTGATCTCACTATCCCATTCGACTTTCTTCCTGGCACTGATGCATCTGTTTGCCTGCTCAGTTTCTGATTCCCTCCACTGAGATAACAGCCCTGTGAAGGCAGGTGCTATGTCTGTTGTGTTCACAGCTATTTTTCCTATAACTAGACCCTGAAGCAGCCCTTGGCACACAGTAGGTCCTCCCTACATATTTGTTGAGTGAATGAATACATAATGGTTTGATTTTAAAAAAAGTCAAATAAATCGGGCACTGTGCTTCTCCTTAGGTCAGTGGTTCTAAATGGGATGATGTCTCCCGAGGACATTGGCAATATCTGGAGACAATTTTGGTTGTCCCTGGGGTAAGGGTGCTACCAGCACCTACTAGGTAGAGACCAGGGATGCTGCTAAATATCCTATAATGCCCAGGGTGGCTCCCAACAACACAGCATGATCTGGTCCAAAATGTTAATAGTGCAGAGATTGAGAAAGTCTGCCTTAGGGGAAAGGAAAGAAAGGAAGGAAAGTAAGAAAATAAAGTGAGAAAAGGAAGAAGGAAGGAAGATGAAAAGAACAAGAAGGAAGGAAAGACATAGAAAGAAAGAAAGGAGACACAGAAAGAAAGAAATGAGAAAAAAGAAAAGAGAAAGGAAGGAAGGGAAGAAAGGGAGAGAAGGAAAGAGAAGGGAAATGAAAGGAAGGGAAGGGAAAGGAAGAAAGGAAGATGGCTTCATAATGACCTTTAAAACAGAACTTTGATTTCCCTCGTTTTTATTTTAAAAACAAAAATAAGATTGACGAGACTACAGAAGCATATTAAATCATAGAAAGCATAAAAATCTAGAGATAAAAAATTCTATATTTATAACTAGACTCAAAGGGATTTGACCCTTTGATTTTCCATGGCACAATAAACCAAATGAGTTTGTTTAGTAGTTAAAATGTGAGCAAGAATGGGCAGATGTGGTAACAGTTAATTTAGGATTAAAAAAGAAATCCTCCCCAAAACAATAAGGTTGTAACACAGCAGTATCATTTAAATAGCGCTTTCCAAAATGAAACTCTCATTTTCTTAGCATAAAAGAGATTTTAAACTTTTAAAATGCACACAGTCGGCCAGGAGCAATGGCTCACGCCTGTAATCCCAGCACTTTGGGAGACTGAAGCAGGTGGATCACTTGAGGTCAGGAGTTCGAGACCAGCCTGGACAATGTGGCAAAACCCCATCTCTACTAAAAATACAAAAATTAGCCGGGCATGGTGGCCCACGCCTGTAGTCCCAGCTACTTGGGAGGCTGAGGCAGGAGAATTGCTTGAACCCAGAAGGCAGAGGTTGCAGTGAGCCAAGATCGCACCACCGCACTCCAGCCTGGATAACAGAGCAAGACTCCATCTCAGAAAAACAACAAAAAAAGTGCACAAATCAATGGAATGATCCCTGGCTATTGTGGGATGCACAGCCAACCACAGGAGTGGTGCGTAATCTGTAAATCACACTTATGTACCTGGAGCTTGACTGAGGTGCTATCCTTGTTGGAGCCCATGCTGCAGGACCACCTGACAAGAGGAACCTTCTAGAACAATCTCCCCTTTCCCTTCTAAATTGATTTCTATTTTAACTTCTCTGGACATATATGTCTTGAATTATGTTCTCATACTCATCATGCTGCCACTGACTAATAGTTATTGTGCCCAACACTGGGTATGTAACAGTGGACTAAGTACATTTTCTGAATCTACTCTCAAGCTCTTAGGGACTCAGGATATTTAAACTGTCTTCGCCTGCTGGGAAAGATGACCAGTTCATCTTGCTCAACTCCTCCACATAAATTTTATTTGAAATAATTTTTAAAATGGAAACTTTTACATTGAAAAACGTAAAAAAATTTTTTTTAAGTTTAAAATTCAAGTTTTAATTTTTTTTTTTTTTTTTGAGGCAGCATCTCATTCTGTCACCCAGGCTGGGGTGCAGTGGCACAATCTTGGCTCACTGCAACCTCTGCCTCCTGGGTTCAAGGGATTCTCATGCTTCAGCCTCCCAAGTAGCTGGGACCACTGGTTTTCACCACCAAGACCAGCTAATTTTTGTATTTTTAGTAGAGATGGGTTTTTACCATGTGGGCCAGGCTTGTCTCGAACTCCTGGCCTCAAGTGATGGACTGTCCATCTGCCTCGGACTCCCAAAGTGTTAAATTAGTAATCTCTATGAAAAGACTTCCCACTGAGCTTTTGCGAAGCGGCTCCCAGTGAGTGGTGTGTATGTGCTTCTGTGATTGTTTATTACCTGGAGGAAGGTATGGGCCCATAATCGTGACCTGACTTTCAGGACTGCGCTTTCTCCTCCTTCAAGTCGTCCCACTGCGCAGGAGATCTGTAAACACTCGATATTTGTACAGTTCTGCAAACAGCAGTGGGAACATGTCAGTCTTTAAATTATGGTAGAGACTGAACACTGAAGTTAGCTTATTTACATTTTATTTCCTCAGAAGTCATCACCTTATCATAAATTATTAATTTAAATAAAGAACAATATATTGCAACAACCAAGAAAACACGGTTAAGTGGCAAGGATGAATGGAACACAAAATACAACATAAAATTTAAGCTGTTTTCAAATGACTTTAAGACCATCTTTCTGCAGCAGCAATTTAATTGTTCTGTTTCATTTTCTCAGAACTGGGGAAGGCATTGCTTATAGATGTTCACAATACCTGATGCTGGGTTCAGCAAGTCTGGAAGGGGTTGCAGAGGAAGACTCCTGAGCCCATATTATCTCAAAGACCTACAGTTACTGACCCATTGACGTACATTTGTTCTATAACGTTCTTCTGTCTAAATTATTTCCTGGTTATAAAGGAGGCTTTTCTGTGACTTTCATTCATTAGGCTATTTTTTAATCAGTTTCTAGAATTGCCCAGCATATAATGAATAACCTTTAATATATGAAATGTATTTTCCTCAAAAGGATTCATTATAATGACATTCTATCTATCAAATCAGATTTTCTTTCTTTTTTCTTTTCTTTTCTTTTTTTTTCTTTTTTTGAGACAGAGTTTTGCTCTTGTTGCCCAGGCTGGAGTGCAATGGTGTGATCTCAGCTCACTGCAACCTCTGCTTTCTGGGTTCAAGTTATTCTCTTGCCTCAGCCTCCTGAGTAGCTGGGATTATAGGCACCCGCCACCATGCCTGGCTAATTTTTGTATTTTTAGTAGAGGTGGGGTTTCATCATGTTGGCCAGGCTGGTCTTGAACTCCTGACCTCAGGTGATCCACCCGCCTCGGCCTCCCAAGGTGTTGAGATTACAGGCATGAGCCACCATGCCTGGTCTCGAATCAGATTTTCTAATCAGATTCCAGCATGGAAATAAATGAACACATCATGATCCATTTTCTGTGTGCCATGCACAGAATGATACTTCTCTAATTGTACTCCCTCATGGGTTTAAATTTATCTTGTGGCCCATGTGTATTCATTTTTCATAGCTTAAGCACTCAACATTGGCCTGTGAGTACTCAATAAAAATCAATGTATTGGATATTATGTGAAGTAGTTGACTGAGACATTTCACTTTAATGAAATTGATATAACACAGAATAATCCAAGGAACATATTACGACGAGAACCTTTTTCGAGGACATTTTTCAAGATCCTCAGAATTCTCTGCAAAGGGGTTAGCAATATATTGTCTGATAAATTGCGATGAGATTCATTTCCTACAGGATGCTTCCAAAGGCAGGTGGGTGGACTGTCCTTGGGCTACTAGAGTTGGGTGCTGAGGTGCTGATGTTGTTTGGCTGTGTCCCCACCCAAATCTCATCTTGAATTGTAGCTTCTATGACTCCCACATGTTGTGGGAGGGACCTGGTGGGGGATAACTGGATCATGGGGACGGTTTCCCACATACTGTTCTCATGGTAGTGAATAAGTCTCATGAGATCTGATGGTTTTATAAGGGGTTTCTTCTTTCACTTGGCTCTTATTCTCTGCTTACCTGCCACTATGTAAGATGTGCCTTCTGCCTTCTACCATGATTGTGAGGACTCCCCAGCCACGTGGAACTGTCAGCCCATTAAGCCTCTTTTTCTTTATAAATAACCCAGTCTCGGGTATGTCTTTATCAGCAGCGTGAAAATGGACTAATACAGGTGCCCACAGCAGGAACAGGAATTCTGAAAACTCTGTGGTTTGTGGCCATTTCAAGGACTCTCATGTTGACCTGTGCTCCACGGCTGACATGCTGTGTACCACTAACCCTGCCTTTCAGAGAGAAAAGGGGTGTCAAGGTCAGGAGTTGTAGACTCCCTGCAGATGGGGATCCCAGTTAGCCAGCTCTGCTAGAGGATTCTGGAGAAGACAATGCTTGGAATGAGCCACGAAGGTATGAATGGGAGGTCACCTAGTGGAATGGGAGACCTGGCCCACGATTCTGTTGTACTAGACCAGGGCATGCTCGAGGAAGGGAAGGGCAGGGTATATGAAGGTGAAATGGACAGATGGAAGTAGGATAGCAACAAGAGAAAGTCTGTATGAAGAATCTTCCTATGCATGCTAAGGAGTTTAAATTTTATTCAGAAGGCACTGGGGAGCCTGGATGCTTTTATATCCAGGGGATATTGATCAGGTTTGCATTTTAGAGGGATGAGTAATAGGAAAGAGAAGAGCGAGGGAAGAGTGGGGGGCAGGAGGGTGATAGGGGCCCGTTGCAAGAGCCTCCGGTGAGTGATGCTGAGGCCCTGAACTGAGGCAGTGGAAATGGAGAGAGGAAGATAAATTTTGGAGAAGTTTAGAAAATAGAATAGAGACATGATGACTACACAGAGGTTGCATGAGAATGCTCTTTGGAGAAGAATGGGGTGGATGGGTGCTGGTAACACTGAGACTGGGGATTCTAGAGAGGAGATACATTTGAGAAGTCATGGAGACAAGGGTTTTGGGTATGTGAGAATGGGGGTGGCTCTGAGACACCGAGATCATGCCTTTAAGGCTTGAATTCAGTAAGGGAGGGCTGAGATAACAGGAGGCACTTAGGAAGGACTGGAAATATGATCATGCAAAAAATTAAATGGATGGGAGAGAAGAGGAGGGGGCTGGGATGGAATCCTGGGGCACAGGGGCATTGAAAGGATGGGCAGAGAGAAATCTTAGATGAGAATTTCTAAGAAGAGACCATCCAAATGGCAGAAAGAGAACCAGGAGGGGATGTTTTGGGGGGAATTTCAGAAATGTGATAGTTTCAAGAAGTGGCCAATAGTATCAAATGCTGGAGAGGCATTAAGAAAGGCAAGGTGGCTGGAAGCTGGGCAATGAAAGGGAAGACAGGAAAGTTTGAAGAGGAGGAGATGGAGGTGATAGCTACAGAAACAGCAAGGGCCCACTACGAGAAAGGGAAGGGTATTCTCAGGCAGAGGAGAAATTATTTTTCAGTGTTGTAGATACAAATTTTTCCTATGCAAATTGGAAATTATGATACCAACACAGGATGTTGGCATTTTGCACTTTCAAATTCCTCATCAGAAATGTGATTCAGTAAGTTGTTTTTAACTAAACAAAAAACGTAGGAGGTCCTATTTCGCTTTTGATTTTAGAATAAACTTCGCATAATCACTTTCTATCCAGAGTTGTTTTGACTCCAGGACATAGGGAGGCATAGGATTTGCAATTTTTGAACCAGTAAGAGAGAAAGAGACTAATATATGTGTTAACTAAACCAGATACGGAAATCAAGAACTGCCTTGGCCTTCATCTGAGAGTTTCTGTGATATTCGGAAGTTTAAAATTGTCTTACATCAACATTTAAAGAGAAACAATAGAAGGAAAAAAATGGACCCTGCAACAGAAATACATAAAATTTTCAAAAAAAAATTTAGTTATTGATCTCTACTGTCTCAGTGTACTCATGAGACATACCCTGAAGCTCAGGCTTGAGCTGCCACGACCCCACTGCTAAGACGCAGCAGGGGTTTGGGCCCATGAAACCTGAACACAGCATTCTTTTTTTAAAAAGTAGAGGCTGGGTCTCGTTATGTTACCCAGGTTGGTCCCAAACTCTTGGCCTCAAGGGATCCCTCCCACCTCAGCCTCCCAAAGTGCTGGAATTACAGGTGTGAGCCACCATACCCAGCCCTGAACACACCATTCTTGCCTCTTCCAGATAAGCAGAAGACTCTGAGATTCTGGGACAGGTACAAAACTCCAAGGGTCCACGCTCACTTCAAACTACCGCAGCCCAGCATCTATGCATGGACTAACAACTGGAAGTGTATGTTCCTGAAATGGATTGAAGGTCACAGTTGATGTTTTTACCATTATTTTCCAAAGTGGCCTCCATGGCAGCTTTAGAAAAGTGAAAAGGTTGTATTGCAAGTGCTCCTTAATTCTTACAGAAAAGTTGCTTTTCATTCTCGAGATAAATACTGCCAAACAACGTTAGGAATATCTGAGCACTGAAGGAGACTAAGAACAATCCTTGAAGTTAAAACCATCTGTATTTGGGAGTTCTACCCAAGCCACTCATTTCCCTCAGTTCTATGCACACTGGGATAACTCACCAGTATTTTTGCCGGGCTCTGTCTGTGGAATTCGACCACAGGCACATCCCTCTTCCTGACAAGATGAGGAATAGTAGAGTTTCGCAAAAAGGCGCTGAGCTCAGGGGTGTCTTCTGGGGAGGCAGCAGGCTGCAAAAAGAAAGTGGGAGATACCACATACAAACGCATGAACAGTTGCTACCTTTTCATTAGCCTTGAACTCTAGGAAATTTTTTTTTTCCTCAGTGGAATATGATTCACATGAGGATCCAGACGTGATTACCAGTAGTGTGTTTGACAGTGACGTGACCTGCACGCACAAGGAACAAGCTTTTGCACTCTTCAATGACAGGAATTCATGAAGCATGGGGAATGCATTCCTGGGAAGTTTATCTTGCAAGGAGAAGATTTGAAGCAGAAGTCATTTCCCCATAAGGATAGAAAACAGGCAAGTGACATTTCAGACATGAGCCATCCTTCTCTCATTACTTTCCTCTCATTGTAGAGCGGGGCCGGTTAAACTGAGGAACGTTCTGTATGGGGAGATGAATCCTGAGGTGAAAGAAAAGTGAGGTGCCAACCTTATTTGGGGAAAAAGCCTGATGTGGTCAAACACCCAACATCCACATGGCTGAACCCCACGTTCCTGCGCTCCTTTAGGAGAAAACTCTGCCCTGATGAAAACAACTTTTCGAAAGCCTGCTACATGCTTACTGTGCTGCGGTGGCGTCTGTTTTTAGCCCCGAGTTTGTTTTGCAAATGTCCTAGAACTTACTATTTTATCTCAGGTTCCATGCTGGGTCCATCTGCTGGCTGGATAAATATTTTGAGAATTCCAATAAATCACGCAGAATATCGCATTAACATTCTTTATTTTAGACCCACTGAATACAAAGACCTAATTTTCTGCTCCCCACTCCCACCCTTGGGAATTATGATTTCTTTTACACAGTTTGTCTTTGTAGTCACAGGAGCAATAATAGTATGCCCGTCTCTATGGAATGAATAAAAGAAATTTCTACATTGCAGATGTAGGCTGCATCCCAAAAGATGAAATGAGAGTGCTGAGTACGTCATGAAAACCTGGAAAAACCTACTAGACAAACAAAAGGATGGAGTCCAGACTCCCTAGCATGGCATACACAGGTCCTCACCTGCTGGCCTTGGCCGGTTTCTCCAGCCTCTTCTCTGACCTAGAACCCTAGGTCCCTCACTTCAGCATGCTAACCTGCTCTTCACTCCCAATGGCCCCAGGCACACTCGCCAAGCCTCTGTTTGATGGTCTGCATGCTTGGTCTGGGGCCCATCTGTGCCTATCCAGCTGTACGTCAACTGCCTGCTAGCTGGTCTGCATTGCCAGATGCGAAAATGCAAAACACAAAGCAGAGAGTCACTTACAGCCTCCCAGGAAACAGGGAGACGAAGATAATCTGGAGAGGAAAGCTAAGGCAGGGAGATCAGATGTAGGAGGTAATCTAGGAAAGTGTGGCTTTTACAGGAGCCCAAGGAAAAGAAAGTTGCCAAAATAAGAGAGTGACAAAGAATGCCAAATCCTGCAGAGGAGTAAAAAAGGGTGAAGACCTTTATGCATTGAACTTGGCAATTTTGTCATGTTCATGACATGGATGGAGCTGGAAGCCATTATCCTCAGCAAACCAACACAAGAACAGAAAAACCAAACACTGCATGTTCTCACTTATAAGTGGGAGTTGAACAGTGAGAACACATGGACACAGGGAGGGGTACATCACACACTGGGCCCTGTCAGGGTAGGAGGGTGGAGGGAGGGAAAACATGAGGAAAAATAGCTAATGCATGTTGGGCTTAATACCTAGGTAATGGGTTGACAGGTGCAGCAAACCACCATGGCACATGTTTACCTATGTAATAAACGTGCACATCCTTCACAGGTACCCCGAAACTTAAATTTAAAAAGATATTATGGGCCAGGCTTACTCCTGTAATCCCACCACTTTGGGAGGCCGAGTCAGGAGGATCTTGGCTTGAGGCCAGGTGTTTGAGACCAGACTGGGCAACATAGTGATACCTCATTGCTAATTAAAAAAAAAATAGTCAATGTGGTGGTACAAGCCTGTAGTCCCAGATACTTGGGAGGCTGAGGCAGGAGGATCATCTAAGCCCAGGAGTTCAAGGCTGCAGTGAGCTACAATCATGCTACTGAATTCTCAGCCTGGGCAACAGAGTGAGGCCCTGCTTCTAAAAATATAAAAAGAAAAAAAGAACAAAATTACAGATGTCCTTTTATGAGGAGAGATTGGTGGAGGTGGAAATTTAACTGCAGTAGCTCAAGAGTGAAAGGATTTTAACAAATGGATGATTATTTAAAAAGATATGAAATTAAATCCTCCCGTTGTTCTTATATTAAATTCCCTATGGCTCAGAGACAAGATGAGCCTTGTCCCCCAAATAAGGCATGAAAACAAAATATTGATGTTTGTAGCAACACTATTTATAATAGAGAAGAAAAACCGTAGCTTAACACTTTGTAGGCATATACAGGTTACTGATTAAATAAGTTATGATCTATTTATACAGAAGACTACTGGACAGGTTTTAAAAATGATGACATGAGGCTCCATTGGAATTTAGAAAGATACAAGATATTAGTAAGGGGAAAAGACAGCTTTACAACAGCATATGTAGTAAGATTGTATTTTTAATAAAAATGGATGTATCTGACACTGTAGATCTATAAATAGAAATAATCTGGAAGGGCAGTCCTCAAAGTGTTAGAGTAGTGGAGATCCGATGATATTAAGGAAGTTTTGCTTATTTCTTTTTAGGTATGATAATTTGTAGATTTTAAAAGGGTCTCCTTATTTATTTTTCATTTTTATACACAGGGTCTCACTCTGTTGGTCAGGCTGGAGCACAGTGGGTACAATCGAAGGTCATTACAGCAGGGTGATCCTCCTGCTTTAGCCTCCCAAATAGCTAGGACTACAGACACATCCCACCGCACCTGGTGAATTTCATTTTTGTAAAGACAGCGTCTTGCTATGTTGCCAAGGCTGGTCCTGAACTCCTGGGCTCAAGTGATCCTCCTGCCTCAGCCTCCCAAAACATTGAGATTACAGGCGTGCGCCATTGTGCCTGGCCAAGTTTCCTTTTCCGTTGGCTATATATATATATATATATATATATATATATAAAATAGTAAAATGTTTATGGATGTCGTGGAAAAATAAGTTAATGCATAAATAAATGGAAAAAATAACAGTAAAGAGGTGGTAACACTATTAGATATTTAAAATGCTCTTCTTTATGTTTTTCCATATTGCTTGGTATATTCTTATGATGAGCATTTAGCATTCTTAACATAAAAATTATGAACAATGTACAAAAATGTAAAATTGTAAAAAAAGTAAATGAGAAATGAAAAAGTAGGGATAGCAAGCACAGCTCGGCTATAAATGAAAGGGGAAAGAGGTCCCTTCTTGGAAGAGAATACAGAGTCAAATTACTGCACTTACTGTTTGTTTTGAAGATGGGAGAAATTAAACAAGGTTTATAGAACCCAAGGAATGTCCAAGGAGAGAGGAAGAGGTTGAAGATACGGGAAACGGGGATACTTGATGTAGCAAAGTTAATTCACGGAGCTGGAGGAATAATCCTCCTTTCTCTGGAAGTGTTAGAAAGAAATTGAGGATGGAAGAGAGATGATTAGGGGTATGTGGAAGGGTGAGGTGGTGTATTAGTCCATTCACACACCGCTATAAAGAACTGTCCAAGACTGGGTAATTTATAAAGGAAAGAGGTTTAATTGACTCACAGTTCTGCCTGGCTAGGGAGGCCTCAGGAAACTTACAATTATGGCAGAAGGTGAAGGGAAAGCAAGGTACCTTCTTCACAAGGTGGCAGGAGGGAGAATGAACAGAGGAGGAACTACCAGACACTTATAAAAACATCAAATCTCGTGAGAACTCACTCGCTGTCACGAGAACAGCATGGCGGAAACCACCCCCGTCATTCAATTGCTTCCACCTGGTCCCTCCCTTGACACATGCGGATTATGGGGATTATAATTCAAGGTGAGATTTGTGTGGGGGCACAAAGCCTAACCCTATCAGGTGGGGAGGGGTTTGGGATGGGGAAATGGATCATTCCTAATAGTAATGATAGAGCTATTGCGTAGGAAGGACAGAGAGAGTGGTGAAGGTTTAGACAAGGCAACGAGGAGGATGGGGAGGAGTGATCATCACAATGGCAGATGCCCCTGCGAAGCTGGCGGCTCCGTGAACGTGCGCCGACATCAATCTGTCATGGCGCCATCAGGCTATGGGGTAGAGAAACCAGGCTGTGGGACTGTGCATTACTGAGATTTTCAGGGCTGGGGCTTGGAAGGATATTAGAAACAGGAGGTTATGGGGGCTTGTAAAAGCGTGTTTCAAGTAACTCATCATGGAGTCCAGGCTTGGCAGGAAAGAAGGTGTGGCCAGAGGAAGTCCTGAGAGTGGGATGGGGTAACTGTGTCAGAGAAAGCATTTACACCAGGGAAGAAAAATTTTCTTAAAGAGAACAAGTGAGACCATCATAAAAATAGGAGACTGAATTGGAGGAGAAAGGAAAGTTGAGTCGAATGTTTTGGAGGCAGGGTAGCTTGAGGTGTTGTTGAAGACCAGTGGCAGAAACCCTGGGACGTGGAGTGCATGGATGGGAGGGGAGGCCTTGGATAGCCCAGCCCTGTAGGCGCTGGGACATCCCAGAACCATGGCAGAGCCTGGCACAATGAGGAGGAGGGGAAGCCCCACAGTTGATCGAGGATGCTGTTATGGTTTGTATATTTGTCCTCCCAAATCTCATGTCAAGTTTTAATTCCCAATGTGAGAGGTGAGGCCTGATGGGAGATGCTGGGGTCACGGGGGTGGATCCCTCATTAATGGCATGGGACATCTGGTTGGTGCTAAGTGAGCTTCCGCTCTGAGTTCATACGAGATCTAGTTGTTTAAAAGTGTGTGGCACTTCCTGCCCACCCACCCTCTCTCTCTTGCTTCTGCTTTCGCCATGTGAAGTGCCCGCTCCCCACTCTGTCTTCTGCCATGAGTAAAAGCTCCTTCAGGCCTCCCAGAAGCCAAGCAGGTGCCAGCTCCATGCTTCCTGTACAGCCTGCAGAACCGTGAGCCAATTAAACCTCTTTTCTTTATAAATTACCCAGTGTTAGGTATTTCTAGCCAGGCAAGAATGGCCTAATACAGATGGCCAATGATCGAGGATCTGATAGAACGGTTTTGATGGCATAAGATAAAAAGTGAGCTTAGACAGAAAATTAAGAATTGTGGAAATCGCTAGCTAAAATTCTCTCATATGTTTTCTGTCATATACCATGTGGTTGAACATGTAGATTTTGCTTTGAGATGAATCACGTGAATTTTTTTTATAGGTTATTGACAATTATGTTACAGAGGTTAACTCTGTGGTTAACCAAACTACAGAGAAGAGGCACTATAAAAAACGAGGGACTGACTCTTTATTTCCAAGCTATAGCCTATTATTATTATTATTAGCGGTAAGCAGTAATAGTAGTGGTAGTGCTAAAACAGTAGCCCAAACAGCCAGGTGCGGTGGCTCACGCCGGTAATCCCAGCACTTTGGGAGGCCAAGGCAGGCAGATCACTTGAGGCCAGGAGTTCGAGACCAGCTTGGCCAACATGGCAAAACCCCATTTCTAACAAAAATACAAAAATTAGCCGGGCTGGTGGTGGTGCACACCTGTAATCCCAGCTACTCAGGATGCTGAGGCAGGAGAGGTGCTTGAACCTGGGAGGCAGAGGCTGCCATGAGCCGAGATAGTGCCACTGCACTCCAGCAGCCTGGGTGACTGAGGCTGTCTCCAAAACAAAAACAAAAACAAAAACGAAAACCAATACTCCAAAGAAAACTCTTTAACTTCCGGTGTGGTTTCATCAGATGTATCTTGTGTACAAATAAAGAACATGTCCTATTGGGGTAGATTGTCATTCACAAACATTTTAAGTGGTCTCTCAATAAAACACAGGGCTTACTTTGAGCTACAGAATGACAGTGTCACGTGGCAGGGGTTGATGGAACACATCTCTTTCTTTTGTGACACTGTTTTACAAATAGAGGAATGCCACTCTTAAACACCATAGTCAAAAGGTCTCCAAATAGCTTGCAAACCAGCTTTCTGAAATGACATTCCAGAAATTATTTAAAAACAGAACAAAACAAAAAGGAAGAAGCTACCCAAGAAATCTAAACAACAATTAAAGCCCATTTTCTACATGAACATTTGGAGCCTCTTTCACAATTGACAATGAACCTACAGGCCATGGTTTTCCATTGAGGGTGGAGGATGCTGGCCTCTTAGCATCCATGATAGGCAGACAGTTCCCAGGGCAATTTGTTAAGTGCTAGGAGAACCTGGTGGTCACCACTAAAGTGTCTTCTGCAGAACAAATGAAAATGACTTCTTTCTGCAATAAGGAAATAGTTGTTGGTAAACATGTTTGTTTCTACAGCTGCTACTCAGAATTTAGCCCAACAGGAATTTTCTATTTTCATCATTCTTTACCAAACTCTTCACTGTGTCATAGGTTTAAATTTATGGATTAAAGGGATACTGTGCAGCCAGAATGTGCAATACAGTCGGAAATGCGGCATTTGAAAAAAGGAGTTGAGTGAAATTAGATGAAGGGCCCTGTGAACCTAAACAGGAGCAATGCACACTATCTTTTTCTTGTTTGTAATTTGTTTTTGGATTTCAGGTATTCCTAGCACACAAGAAACAACAGACAACTCTCATGTACTTTGCCTTTAATTAAACCGAAGTGGAGACAAGCCCCGGGGGGCAGTCCACCATGTAATTTTCTTGAAGACATGAATGTTGAGGATTTGTAGGGAAAGAAAACCCCCACTTTTTGAACCTCCTGAAAAGTTCATGCAAAGCATAACCAAAAGAATCAACTCACTCCACTGGTGATGTTGACGCTTTCTTAGTATTTGAACATGGTGTTTTTACATTCCAAAATATATGTGCAAACCTGAAGACGATCTCAAAGAGAAGGTAAAAATCTCAGGCTGCACAATTCTTTTTGATGGTCGAGAATTGGATCTTCAGGCACTCTTAAAAAGGCAAATACAATTCTTCTATCACAGGTAGCATTCCCATAAGAAAGAGAAAGCATACCTAGGACAGACTGACCAGGTCCAGAGGCAAGCCATCGATGTCACTAGCACGTCACAATTGGAGAGGAAGTAAATTAAAATTGACTACTGTCTTCCTGATCAGACCTTCTAAAATAATAAACAGCTAAGTTGTTTTTTTTTTCTTTTTTTTTCTGGGAGGAGAGTTTATAGAAGACAGCTGAGTATTGAAGAGGCAAGTAACAGCCATCAAATAATGCTTTAGCTAGGACATAAATTACGGTTCCTGTGGTCAAGGCTGTCAAAATGATTCCACAAAGAAATCAGGAGTTAAAGATATACTAAATAATCTTCTTCCTTTTGTGTCCTGATTTTTTTTTTTTTTTTTTTTTTTTGAGACAGAGTCTTGCTCTGTTACTCAGACTGGAGTGTAGTGATGTGATCTCGGGTCACTGCAACCTCCGCCTCCCGGGTTTAAGCAATTCTCCTGCCTCAGCCTCCTGAGTAGCTGGGACTGCAGGCATCCACCACCATGCCCAGCTAATTTTTGTACTTTTAGTAGAGATGGGGTTTTGCCATGGTTGCCAGGCTGGTCTTGAACTCCTGACTTCAAGTGATCCTCCTGCCTCAGCCTCCCAAAGTGCTGGGATTACAGGCATGAGCCACTGTGCCTGCCATATGTCTTGATTTTTAAGGGGTGTGTATGTGTGTGTGCGCGCGCATGCGTGCACGTGAGTGAGAGACAGAGGGAAAGAGAACCAGGAACTGTTGTGCCAGGAAGTAACAAGAGCACCTGCATTCTGAATTAAGGAAAACCAGCACACGAAGGCAGTTAGGAAGAAGAAAGTACCCTTAAGGGTAAGACAAAACTGTGCAAATTTGCCAAGCCACTGTCTGCGGGCCCACTCATGCTAAAACATAACTCTAAAACTCTCATCTCTAATGGACGGTGTCTGTGTCTCCGCTTTCCATGTTTGTACTATCTGGTTGTAATTTGGACTTCCCATGAGACTGGTCTGTTTCAGGAGACATTCTCGGCGGCAGCCTCCAGCTTTCCATGGCTCTCACAGCAGCGTTTACAAACAGCATGGGCTTTCTCTCGTGTTAAGCTCTTCTTAGTCTATTAAGTCTTTCAGGTCACTTTTATCTCAGGATAGTTTTCCTGAACTTGGGCCCAAAATGGTGTTCCATAATCTTAACATAGGTTATATGTGGGCATCTTATCGGTCTTCCTCTCCTAGGTATGGTCTCACATCTAAGACTTTTCCCTCTGCATCTCACACTTCGCTGTCTATTACAAAATCTTGCCAATTAAAGAAAAATCCTAGGCCAGGCATGGTGGCTCACGCCTGTAATCCCAGCACTTTGGGAGGTTGAGGTGGGTGAATTGCCTGAGCTCAGGAGTTTGAGACCAGCCTTGGCAACATGGTGAAACCCCATCTCTCCAAAAAAAAAAAATACAAAAATCAGCAAGGCGGGGTGGTACATGCCTGTAGTCCCAGCTACTTGGGAGACTGAAATGGGAGGATTGCTTGAGCCTGGGAGACAGAGGTTGTTGCAGTGAGCAGAGATAGTGCCACTGCACTCCAGCCCATGCAACAGAGTGAGACCCTGTCTTAAAAAAAAAAAAAAGAGGCCGGGTGCAGTGGCTCCCTCCTGTAATCCCAGCACTCTGGGAGGCTGAAGAGGGCAGATCACCTGAGGTCAAGAGTTCGAGACCAGCCTGGCCAACATGGTGAAAACCCATCTCTACTAAAAATACAAAAACTAGCCGGGTGTGGTGGCAGGTGCCAATCCCAGCTACTCAGGAGGTTGAGGCAGGAGAATCACTTGAATCCAGGGGGCAGAGGTTGCAGTGAGCTGAGATTTCACCACTGAACTCCAGACTGACTGAGTGAGACCCCATCTCAAGAAAAAGAAAAATCCTTTACTCATGAAACTTTTGGCTCCTCAACAGGTTTCACTTTTTCAACCTTATCTTATCCTATCCTATCCTATCTTATCTTATCTCATCTTATCTCATCTTATCTTATCTTATCTTATCTCATCACAGTCTGTGTGCAGGACTCTCCAAACCCTAGGATAAAGCCCATCAACTAAGAAAATTGATAGTTTGAACTAATTATTGTACTGGCTTTAGATTAGTTGAGAAATACTTTACTCAACTCTAAAATTTTATTCCAAGAAGGATCTGGAAAAAAATTAGCTCTAATGGATTACTTTGGATGCTGCAGACAGTTGAACATTTCAAAACATTGTAGATGGTACAATGCGAGTAAGGTGCCATATTAAAATCCTCTGTCTCTGACCTAGACCCTGAAGCCTGGAGGGAGACCCTTCCCGGGCATCTGCTTATGCCCCTAAATGTACAGAAAACACAAATGAACCTGATTAAGCAGAAGCTATCACCGGAGAAGTAGAAACTCAAAGGCAGAGACATTTTCACTGGGAGGCAAAAGAGGAAGCGGGAAGGGATGTCCTCAAGGCACTTCTGTGCCCCTACGCTGACCTCAGTTGGGCCCTGGACAACTCACAGGGGAAACACCAGTTGTGCAGCTCACCCAACCTTTCCTGATCTCCTCCAGCCCCCAGCCCTGTTGCCTACCCTTGATTCCACCTTCCCTCATGCCCTAAGGTTTGAAAGTGTCGACAAACCAAGCTGAGTGAATCCCATAAACCCTGACATGAGGCAAATATTTATTTATTTGTTTGTTTAGAGGCAGGATGTCATGCTGTTGCCCAAGCTGGAGTACGGTAGTGTGATCATAGCTCACTGCAGCCTCCAACTTCTGGGTTCAAGTAATTCTCCTTTCTCAGCCTCCCGAGCAGCTGGGACTCCAGGGACTACAGGCATGTGTCATCATGCCTGGCTAATTTATTTTTATTTTTTTGTAGAAATGGGGTCTTGCTGTGTTGTCCAGGCTGCTGTCGAACTCCTGGCCTCAAGTGATCCTCCCACTTCAGCCTCCCCAAGAGTTGGGATCATAGGCACAAGCCGTGCGCCTGGTCCAAGACAAATATTCAGAATAAGAAATCACTGACTTCTAGAAGAATTTGTGTGTGGCTGCCCCTGCCCCACCCCAATTTAGTTGCTAATGCTCTGTGTTTGGGCAACAAGTGAGATGGTTGTGGGTGAGAACTTTTCACTGCTGTTTTTTAAAGCAGCCACAGGTTACAGGATGATCCCAGTGGTAGCTTACAAAAGCAGTCAATGTCTCCTCCTGAAACTTTGGGGACATTAGGGTAACTTGCTGAGATAACCAAACTGTAACCAGTTTCTACTGTGATTAAAAAAAAAAAAACCTGAACCTTGTTTAGGTCTTATCAGACGCTGAGACTTATGTGAGAAGACTTTCAGAGTTATGTTGTATTTGGAGTGCATATCCAGGTTATAGACCAGTTGTATTTCAGAAGGTTTTAGGCTAGATGTTTGGCATTCAGAATGCATTTCTCTTTAGAAATGATGTTTTAAATGGTGTTTCAGTTCTCAAGCCAGTCCACAAAAACCCAACTTAATCCTCAATAGGGCTTTGATGCCGTCAGAGTATGTATTTGTAAGAAAAATAACAATGTCCAGGACTGCTGCCATATGAGTAATTTAAAAAATAGAAGAAAATCCATTTGTTAAGTACCTTACATTCAGCACATTACATTAGGTGGAAATCGATTTAATTGAGAAAAATTAGGAAGTATGTGGGAACTTGTAGGGATTCTCAGGGCATATTTGGGAAGTTGTGAAGGCTTTAGAGTTAGTGGCAATGGATCCCTGGAGTGTGTGACCTCTAAAATGCTTCTTAGGAAGTCTGGCTTATTTTTCACAACTTTCCCTAGAGATCTGTGGGGGTCAGGGAGAGGTAACGAAGAAGAGAGCGTTTTTCCAGTGGGAAGTAGGCAACTTAAGAACACATAAGGAAGGGGGATGTTGACTACAAAGTGTATCTGAACACGAGGGAAAGGGATTTTGCTGAAAGGAAATCAATGGAATGATTAAAGAGGAAAACATAGGAAGGCAATGGCCAATCCCTCAGCTTTAGAAAGCTGGGGAGAGAGTGCCTCTCTTACAGGCCCACGGTGGCCTGGGACATTTTGGGGGCTAGTCCAGTGGGGACTGGAGCATCCTCAGAAAGGGAGAAGAACTTATAGACATGAACTACTCACAGATGCAGCTGTTTTATGAGACATTTACTACCTAGATCACTCTTCTTATAAAGAAACTGTAGAACCAAATAATCAGGAATTGAACCTTAGTTCACTTCCCTGGTAAGTAAGATTGGATACTGGAATTGAATTCTTGCCTTGACAAATGTTATATCTGCTGCCTCCCTGTTCCTTTTAGTAAGCCCATCCTCTGTCTGCTTCTTACTAAAAATAAAACTAACTATATAATTTTTTTTAAAGAGATGAAGTCTTGCAATGTTGCCCAGGCTGACCTCAAACTCCTGGCCTTACGTGATCCTCCCACCTCAGCCTTCTGAGTAGCTACAAACATCACTGTGCCTGGCTATGGCACAGTTTTGTTTTTTTAACAGCAGTTCATTTTCATGCTAATTTGAATTTAAAATGGTTATTAAAATTAAAAATTTCTCAGATTTATTCTATTGAAGATAACAATGGGTAAGAGATTGTTTTTCACTAAAGTCCAAGTCATATCAAGAACAGATGATGTTTGCATTCTCTAGGAAAAATTAAATTGCCAAGTAAGTTAATAGCAACTTCACCAAAAAATTATTTAGCATCATAAGAGGAGAATAATTTCCAGTACCCTCAATTATTTATAGCCACTAATATGAACTCTCTTGATTATCTGTTTTTTAAAGTCTATTAATAAAAACTCCTTTAGACTCTCTGGAGCATTTATTAAGTACAGGTGACAGTACTTTGAGAACCTGAAAGTAATAACATTTCAACTTCTCTATGAATTTAGAATTTCAAAAATTCACAAATTACTATGATTAGTTATTTAAGGGAGATACTACTTTATATTGTGTTTAAATCTTATATTCAATTTCCACAGATTGAAAGTTTTAGGAAAATGAACATAATTGAATTGCATTTTAAAAAGTATTAGCCTCAGACAGAATTTTTCTTCAAGCGCATACATTAAAGAATAAGTGGGGGCGGGGCACAGTGGCTCACGCCTGTAATCCCAGCACTTTGGGAGGCCGAGGTGGGCAGATCACCTGAGGTCAGGAGTTCGAGACCAGCCTGGCTAACATGGTGAAACCGCGTTTCTACTCAAAATACAAAAAATTAGTCAGATGTGATGGTACACGCCTGTAATCCCAGCTACTTGGGAGGCTGAGGTAGAATTGCTTGAACACAGGAAGCGAAGGTTGCAGTGAGCCGAGTTGGCGCCATTGCACTCCAGCTTGGGCAACAAGAGGGAAACTCCATCTCAGAAAAAAAAAAAAAAAAAAGAGTAAGTGGGGAGTAGGGAACGCCAGGTGCTTAGTATATACTATGGCTTGGTTTGCAAGAATCTGTCAACATTTAAGACAAGTCATCTATTAGTACTATCCCAGTCACAGTATGCCACAAAAAAACAAATAACTCACAACCAACATGGTGTGGTGTACATTAAACCAGTTACATAATATATACAAACATATATAAATAGTGTCAGATATAAACTAAACATTACACTCAAAAAGAGTTAGAGGTCTCTGCAGAATCATGTGCTCAAAGAATCTATGACTGAAAGTACATGTTAAATGCAGTGCAGGATATGTAAAAGTGTTAATTATTTAAATGTTATACATTTGCATTTGCAGATGTTATTTTACAATAAGCTACTGTCCTTAAAGAATCTAAAATCATCTCAATGAAGAGCAAAGAGGAAATAAGAAAAAAAAATCCAGGAAGGAAGTGTTTTAAAGAATCTTGTGTAATACAAGTGGCCTTATGTATTACTTTCACATAAAGAAGGAGGCTGTTGTCTCATAAGTTCTTTACTAATGAACCCCCTTTAGTCTTCCCTTTGAATAGAAGGCATGTTGGGTTGAAAAAGAATGCCTTTCAGAATGAGCAATGACCCAGTGTCGCCGGCTGAGGTAAGGGTGGACCTGCTGTGTCCTGGCTGGTGGTGTTGGTATTCCATAAAGCCTGTGCTGTGCCATTTTTAATAGAGACACTGTGTCCTGGTAGCTACTAGGAGAACGTTCGTTCTTACATGACGTTGTCTCCTAAGGACAATATCTGACTACAAGATATTGTAGTCTTTTGTTTTTCTTTATACAAATGTGGCATTTTCAAGGCCTTATTCTAATTAATTTCTTTCTTTCACAGAAAAACACGAAAGCCAAATTTGGATGTTAATCTGGATGGGATCAGCTCCTTGCGCCTTGTTAATGAAAGTTGGGCCCACAGACCGGCATCAGGTACAGGAGGTGGGTGCTTGCAGAGAGGCAGAATCTCAGGTCCAACCCCAGCCCCGCATTTTAACAGACAGCCACGTGATTCAGAGGAAGTTTGAAAAGCACTGCTCTAGGCTTTAAGCTTCAATTAAAGAACAGGGTCCAGAACATTCCATTCTGGGAGTTCTCATGGCCCTTGGCAAATTATCACAGTTCACCACTTGCTATGGGCTGCAGCTGGAAGAGCCTCTTTTGGCAAAGACCCTTACGAAATTTGGCAATAGACCAAAAAGACTTTAAAAATAGCATTTTATACTAATTCTCCCAGACATGACATGTCTATTTATGATTTTGGTTTGGGTGTGCTGCTAATTGAGCCAAAAATAAAAGGTGCCTATTAAAATGGGTGAAATAAATGACAAGTCACCATGAGCAATAAAATGAAAAGAAATTTAAATTTGTTAGAAGGGATATTTTAAGTTAGGCTTGATTTTTAACTATAAAATGAAAAGGTCTGATCAATGATCATTGAAGCAACTTAAAACAATTTCACTCTTCTTTTTTAAACAAGCCCAGTTTGTATTTTTTTCATACCATAAAAATAAAATCAACAAAGCCACTGATTAGACCAGACTCCTACCTTTATATCCTGTGGATTGATATTAGGATGTGTTTGGCACTGCAGAGGTCCCAGAGTTTGAATATGGAAAATATAGAGAAGAAATTCATCCCGGGCAGAGAAAGGCCAGCCCACCTCCAGGATGGTGTCACTGATGGTACTTGGTCCAATATTGTGCAGCTGTAAACAAGTGACATGTTATCTAATGGCACAGCAGAAAGCAGAGAGATGAAATCAAACTCCAAATACTCTATACCCATTTTAAAAAGCATGTATTGTTGGTTTTAAGTCAGCTGGACTATGACTGTGGAAAACAAGAAAATTCAGAGTTGATATGGCAGGAAGCACTCTGAAAGTATCATGGGCTGGTTTTTAGAGAAAACTCTTCAATCTGTGAAGCTCTAAGAGTGGATTTCCTCAGTTGAAGATCATACTACCCTTGTCTGATAACTATGATGCTGGCTTTAAATTTATGTTAATTTAATCATAGCGCTAGAAATTTTAATTTTGATTTTATGCCTTCAGAACTTAGTGACTCTCTCTTTACATTGAAATCTGCCTCTGCTTTCTTGACTACTGTCAATTGCAACCATATGTGATGCACTCTCTTTCACCCTCTGGAAGAATGTCCATCCATCAAGCACCAAGGCGGGCCCATGATCACCACAGTTCATTTCGAGTGCGTGTTTCAAAGCTGAGCTCCTTCTGTTTCCATCAGCAAATCTCGAGGCAAGAAAGGCCACATCTCATAAAGAGATGAACATTTTTTAACACGTGAATCCTATACATGGAGGACACAAAATTGTTTGCCCAAAACACTGAGTGCATTTACATTTATTCCAGTGTTTTAAAAATTTAAAGTCAGCAGGGATTTTCTTCTGTCTTTTTCTTTTTTTCTCAGTTCTGAAAATTACAGTGATCTATGAAACAATGGATAATTGCTTTTGCTTATTAGATGGCCTATTTAATTCACCTTATCAAAGAAGCTTGGCAACCATTGATGTAGTATATTTTGAGTCACGAGATTAGCAATGTACAGAATATTTGATGATTGCTTTTTGCACTACCAGTAACTACCCTAAACTTTCGTGATCCACATTTATGCTAAGATTTGAAGCAAGACTGCCCTGAGAATGATTGGGTCTGAATATATTTTCAAACTTTAAAGTTTCACCATTCTTGAGCAGAAACCAGCACACACAGCTTTATTAAATTATTTGACAGCTTTTTTTTTTTCTTTTTTCCAGTGAGTGGAATCAGAGTGGCCTTGGAGACTGTGTTATCCTTTTGCTATCAAAAGAGCTTAAGGCAAAGCTTTGATCCAGCTTTGGACAAAACTCCTGAATCTGAGCCACAGGTTGGGTGGGTGATGGAGGGTTTCATGCTGATGCTGCCCAGGAGTTGAGGCATCTTCCCTACGTTTGTAAACAGTTCATCACTTTTGAAAAGGCTTTACTGTTAATCTTAGAGGATGTTATTCATGTCCCTTGTAGCTCGAGATGAAAGTCATAGTCAGAATTACTAGATTAGAGGCATGAGTTACGTAGGAAAGGAACAGAAGGCATTAATCGAGAAGGAACCTCAAACAGAACGCCTTGGAACATGGTTTTACCAAAATTCCATGCCTGGTCCCTTGAAAATGAATAGGAATAACTACTCTTTACTGCTAGCATTGACTTTATTTAAAAAAAAAAACAACAAAAAAAAAAACCAGAGCAAAACCAAACAAAATCCTGAATAACTACTAAACTAACCCTTTGCTATATGTTGGTTTCTTTTTGGAAAATTATTTATGTTTATTTATTTTTTTTATTTTTAGAGATTGGGCCTTGCTATGTTGGCCAGGCTGGTCTTGAGCTTCTGGCCTCAGGTGCTTCTCCTACCTCAGCCTCCCAAAGTGCTGGGATTACAGGCTTGAGCCACTGTGCCCAGCCATATATGTTGGCTTCTAACTGAAAAAAGTTTAAATGTTTCAGGTGATGGGTCAACAGATCCTCTCCCTGTTCACAACTTAATGCCTGAAATGGGAAAAGAACATCAGCTTCTTTTTATGCATCACTGGTTCACTTCTGGAAAATATTTTACTAATCAACGAACTATTTAAAGTCTCAGAATAAGATATTCATTTCCAGTTTGGGTTCTTTGGATGAAAAGTAAAATTATTTTTATCTACGTACCATCTACCCATCTCATATATTATATGTGCTTTTTATTTTATTTTATTTTATTTTATTTTATTTTATTTTATTTTATTTTATTTTATTTTAGAGACAGTCTCACTCTGTCGCCAGGCTGGAGTGCAGTGGCACGATCTCGACTCACTGCAACCTCTGCCTCCTGGGTTCAAGTGATTCTCCTCCCTCAGCCTCTCGAGTAGCTGGGACTACAGGCTCATGCCACCATGCCCAGCTAATTTTTGTATTTTTAGTAGAGATGGGGTTTGGCCATGTTGGCCAGGATGATCTTGATCTCTTGACCTCGTGATCTGCCTGCCTTGGCCTCCCAAAGTGCTGGGATTACAAATGTGAGCCACCACACCCGGGCGCTTTTATATGTGTATATATATTTTTAGCACAATAGTGAATAGTTCTTATCATTTTCTGTCTGGTACCTTCTAGTTGCTGACCTTCAGTTTAAAAGATGGGTGGGTTTTAAAGATATCTGAAATATAGGAAAAAATGAAGTAATGTCTAGGAAGCTAGCCATTTTTATGTCTAGGTTGTCCAAATATTTTAAAACACGGAAATAATTAAAAACAACAATGACAACAACAACAGTAACAAGATACAGTGTTTTCACCATGTAATGGCTCTCATACTAAGGAACAAGTGATTATATCCAGGATTATTCAACAGAACACTCCACTACACCCCACTGTGATATGATAGCACAACAGCACGAACCTAGGCAGAATATGCAGCTCAGAACTTGGGTTGATGTCTTTTAAAATGCAATCTACTGTAGTTCTAGCACTGTGAGGGGCTCAGGTGGGTGGATTGGTTGAGCTCAGGAGTTCGAGACTGGCCTGGGCAACATGGCGAAACCCTGTCTCTAGAAAAAAATACAAAAATTAGCCAGGTGTGGTGGTGTGCACCTGTAGTCCCAGCTACTCAGGAAGCTGAGATGGGAGGATTGCTTGAGCCCAGAAGGAGGAGGTTGCAGTGAGCTGTGATTGCACAACTGCACTCCAGCCTGGGAGACACAGTGAGACCCTGTCTCAAAAAAAAAAAAACAAAAAAAACCAAAACAAACAAACAAAAAAAACATAGAATTTATTTGCACAGAGCGTAAGAATAAACCCCTAACACAACTTTAACATAGACAATGGCTACCTCATAAATATGTTCCACCAATGGTCCAACCTCCTCCTCTTTGTGGGGCTCCTCTTCTGGTTCCCAGTTATGAATGGGCAGAACAATCTGCAGAGGGTGTGACACTCTGAAACATGAAATGCCCTGTTAATTGTTGGCAATGGCCCAGGTAAAGAATGTTTTACTAGTGGAAAGTACACTAACAGAAGCAGAAGAAAGTGACTTTCAATTTATTTGAGTAGATATTCCCTACAGGGAAAAATATTGAAAGTGATGTCCAGTAGAATGACTGCAGTGATGGTGAAGGATCTGAAACTGCTATTGTAGGCTCTCCAGCCCAGAGGGCAACTATTTTATAGCATCTCATCTCGTGGGCACTAAGAAGAGAGTGGAGAATGTTCCTAAGTTGAGATGAATAACCAAACCTATACATATATAAATATATACATCCATGTATTTCACATGTGAGAATGTGTGTGTGTGTGTGTGTGTGTGTGTGTGTGTGTGTGTGTGTATGGGTTATTTAATCCCTGCTTTAAGCCATATCAAGAAATGGGATTCTTTTTTGCAGATAAAAAATGTCTAGGATGCCGTGTGTTGTGTTAAATGCCCAGTTATGAAGAAATATAGTTTCCGGTTGAAGGCGTCAGAGTGGAAGAGTGGTCATTGTACATTCCTCCTTCCTATATTTCTTTGGCTTCCCGGGAAAGCCAGGCCCAGAGCCAGAACAAAATAAAGTGTGATTGAGTTATAGAGTGGTCTTATAGATATCTCAAGTGTGAGAGAGGGACAGAGAGTTAAATGGCGTAATCAAGGAAGTAGGATATTAACTTGACATATGATTATTTTTCCCTGCAACGTACACCTAGAAAATGAGCATTGGATAAATGACATACAATACATGGCCTTATTTTATATAAAAAGCTGATTACAAGCTAAATTATTATTTTTATAAAATCTTAAGAAGGGTAGTCCTCAAAACAAACCAATGTTTTCTAGCAGTTTTTAGGTAAAACGTGTCTTTAAAAGAATTCCTAGACTTTCAACTAAAAGTAACCTCAACAGAAAACATCTCTTTTGGCAATCAGATGTCATAGTGCCCTTTTAAAGGTATCCAATAATTAACGTGGCCTCTGGCAACTTCAAATGTTAGCAAAATTTATTGGGTTATATTCTTACCCTAGGGCAAGTAATTTAATTTCTGTATATCTCTCTTTCTTCATCTGGAAAATTATGATAAACTCTTTGGTTTGTGTACCACAATTGTTCGGAAAACATCTCAAATGCTTTTGGTCAAAGTTAATTTGGCTGCATTGTTTTCTAGGAATGAGTATATCTTAAAAGCAGACAACCCACAGAAATGTTGCTAAATTGCATAGCTCTTTGCATATGTCCTTACTGTGCAATGTTAAATAAGAAGAACAGGGCACAACTTTGCTGGGCTGATACCGCGAACATTTCTATGTTTATATTGGTTTGTCATTATACTATGTTCCCTTATCTGACTTGGTTTGATTAAATCATGACAGGCTTCTTTCATCAGAGAGAAGCCCAGAGAGCCTGGGTTTCTATTCTAATCTTGACAATCTCAACACCCAAAGCTGGAGTTCTTCAGCTTGGCAACAGAGAGTTGAGTTCGTGTTCACTATCCATTGTCCATTGTGAGGTTCTAGGGAAACTTTTATTTGTGTATTTATTTATTAATTTGCATAGAGAACAAACATAGCACAGAAGCTGAACACATTTTCTCTGAAAACTTTTGTTTTTATGGTCATCAATCCACAGGACTGGCCACAAATTCCCTAGGATCCTAGAATCATATGTATTTGAATCTTGACCAGTACTATGGAGATGATATCATCAAAACCCTTCATTTTATACAAGAAAGGAAGGCTGTTGTATGGAGAAGTAGAGGGTTAGTTGCAGGTGAGATCTAGAACTCAGATCCTAAGTACCATCTACTCTATTTCTTTCTTTTTTTTTTTTTTTTTATTATACTTTAGGGTTTTAGGGTACATGTGCACAACGTGCAGGTTTGTTACATATGTATCCATGTGCCATGTTGATTTCCTGCACCCATTAACTCGTCATTTAGCATTAGGTGTATCTCCTAATGCTGTCCCTCCCCCCTCCCCCCACCCCACAACAGTCCCCGGAGTGTGATGTTCCCCTTCCTGTGTCCATGAGTTCTCATTGTTCAATTCCCACCTATGAGTGAGAACATGCGGTGTTTGGTTTTTTGTCCTTGCGATAGTTTACTGAGAATGATGTTTTCCAGTTTCATCCATGTCCCTACAAAGGACACGAACTCATCATTTTTTATGGCTGCATAGTATTCCATGGTGTATATGTGCCACATTTTCTTAATCCAGTCTATCGTTGTTGGACATTTGGGTTGGTTCCAAGTCTTTGCTATTGTGAATAGTGCCGCAATAAACATACGTGTGCATGTGTCTTTATAGCAGCATGATTTATAGTCCTTTGGGTATATACCCAGTAATGGGATGGCTGGGTCAAATGGTATTTCTAGTTCGAGATCCCTGAGGAGAAATGCAAATCAAAACCACAGTGAGATACCATCTCACACCAGTTAGAATGGCCATCATTAAAAAATCAGGAAACAATAGGTGCTGGAGAGGATGTGGAGAAATAGGAACACTTTTACACTGTTGGTGGGACTGTAAACTAGTTCAACCATTGTGGAAGTCAGTGTGGCCATCTACTCTATTTCTAAAATAAAATGCACCATGGGGGCTCCTAAGCTTCAGTGGTATTTAGTGAAGACGACTTAAATTTCCTGGCACAGTTCTGTAACAAAAATCAAATAGAAGTCTATGAAGCAATATATAATCTTATCAAAACATCATGTCAAAATCATTTTAAAAGCATGGCTCACAAAACTCAGTTATTTACCCACTGAAGACTACTTCAAATCCAGGGAAACCATGGTAAAGAATGATTCTCTAAAGATCTCAGCTAAATCAGTGAAACAATGTTCATGGTTTTCTTTCTCTCTCTCTCTTTTTTTTTTTTTTTTTTTTTAAAGACAGAGTCTCGCTCTGTCACCCAGGCTGGAGTGCAGTGGTGCGATCTCGGCTCACTGCAAGCTCCGCCTCCCAGGTTCACGCCATTCTCCTGCCTCAGCCTCCCAGTAGCTGGGACTACAGGTGCCCGCCACCACACCTGGCTAATTTCTTTTTGTATTTTTAGTAGAGACGGGGTTTCACTGTGTTAGCCAGGATGGCCTCGATCTCCTGACCTCGTGATCTGCCCGCCTTGGCCTCCCAAAGTGCTGGGATTACAGGCGTGAGCCAACGTACCTGGCCTCATGGTTTTCAAAGTGAGTTTTTTAGAAAGAAGGAAGAAATCAAGCAAGCAACACAGAATATATTGAACTAATTTGCCTGGGATAAACAGCCAGTGTGGTAATCTTACGACCCGCACTGCATAGCCTTCCATCCTAAGATGGAAGATAGAACGTTATCCCAGTGACACCCTCAGATAAGAAGAAGACTGGGGTACTGTTAATGGTAGCAATAAACATGAGAAATGAATTTTGGGAGAAGCAAGGAATTAGTTGTTTTTAAAATTAAACCTTATTTTGAGATCGTTATAGATTCATATGTAGTTGTAAGAAATAATATGGAGAGATTCCATATGCCATTTAGCAGTTTCCCCAATGGTAACAGCTTGCAAAACCAAAATGTGATAGTGTATATAATATCAAAACCAGAATATTGTCATTGACATAGTCAAGAACACTTCTATCACCACAAAGATCCCCTTCTACAGGAACATCCACTTCCCTCTGTCCCTATCTCCTCCGTATCTCTTGGCAACCACTAATCTGTTCCTCATTTATATAATTCTGTTATTTCAAGAATGTTATATAATTGGAATCATACAGGATGCAATCTTTTGGGATTGGCTTTTTTGACTCTGCATACTTCCCTGAAGGTCCATCTGTCAATTGTTCCTTCCTGTTTATTGTTGAGTGATATTCTATGGGATGGATGTACCACGATTTGTTTAACTATCAACCCATCAAAGGGCATTTGGCTTGTTTGCAATTTTTGGCCATTATTAACAAAGCTGCTATAAAGATTTATGTAGGGATTCTTGTGTGAACTTTAGTTTTCATTTCTCTGGAATAAAGGAATTGGGTTTTCAGTAAGTTGAAGTATATATGCAATCAGGAAATTCAAATCTGAGGATTTGGTAGTGTGCTGTGAATCCTGTTTCAAATCTTTGTTTTCAAACCCTATCATTCCCAAATAGCAAAGACTGCCATGTATTGTATGGAACAGTCTTGACTCTACCTGCTGTGGATGGTATCCTATGCAAACCTCGGCTGTTCTTGTTTGTGGTCTCTCTTAGTACATACCCATTCAATCCTGATTATTTTACAAAATCTGCATTCTCACTACTCTTCATGAACTCAGTGTATGTGGTGCTGTCTCCTGTGGCCAAGTTTACTTCTCAAAGACATGTGCTAAACTGATCCTTTGTACCACAAAATGCATACAAATCTGCTTAAAGATGATGTTATCTAGCTTTGAAAGAAATGGAACAATTCTCAGTATTTTTTCCCACTTGAATAAATGAATCCATTTTTTAATTATAAAAAACAGTAGATAAAAAACTGCTTAAAATAATGCATGATCAATTACATCAGAATAAACACCATGGACCAAAAAAACGAAATTTCCGGGAGACGGAACATGGAAGATTTTCAAACAGTAGCTGTTTGTTCTTTGATGTATTAAACATTGAAACCAATGTTTTGCTGCATATTTGCAGGAAAGAGTTTTACTATGTAAATGGCTAAAAAGGATTTTAACACAGTCTTAGAGAATAAACTGTGGTCAAGTGTTGGACATTAATCTAGCTATTAAAGTAACTGCTGTCATATGAGAAATCATTTTAATGATCTGTTTTGATAATTGGCAAAAGTGAATAGAAATTTCCTTCTTTTTTTACTG
Source organism: Hylobates moloch (assembly GCF_009828535.3). Taxonomy (NCBI): domain Eukaryota; kingdom Metazoa; phylum Chordata; class Mammalia; order Primates; family Hylobatidae; genus Hylobates; species Hylobates moloch. The sequence goes on from NW_026652277.1 coordinate 15,278,293, forward strand.
TAAGCAATGACAGTAATATTGAAAATATTAATCTCATAAAATGGATATTGCGAATAAAGACAGTTATATTCAGCCATTAGCTGTCTTGGATTTAGTTATGTCCTAACAAATAGAAACATTTCCCAATTTTAAATTTATTTTGGAATTAAGAAAAAGTTTCAACTTATTTTTGGCTAGAAAAACTAAGACACACTAAGCTTAAAGAAGGAGACAAAAGTTCGTATACGTTAATTGTAAACTTTGAAAAGATATAAAAATAAGATAGTAAAAAATAATACTTGTGTTTTTTTCTCTGATTTTTAAAAATAGCAATTTTCTCATCGAGAGAGGTAGGAGAATGAAATTAGAAGTCAACAAAAATAAAACATCTAGATTAGCTCCAAATATCTGTAAATCAAATAAGTTACTTCCCATGAGTCAACTCATGACTAAGGAAGAAATCACAAAAAAAACTAGAAAATATTTTGAGCTGAGTTATAACAAAAAACCCAACATATCAACATGTTGGTATGCTGCTAAATTTATAGCACTAAATGCTTATATACAAAAAAAGTCTCCAGTCAAGCATAAAATTTCTGCATAGAAGAACTAGAAATGGGAAAGTCAAATCCAAAGAAAGCACGAGAAAGGATAACAAGAGAAGCTGAAACCAATAAAATAGAAAAAAAAGAAAAAATAAATAAAAATTAATAAAACAAAAAGCGGGTTCCTTGAAAAGATCACTAAACTCTAGCCAGACTGATCAGAAAAAGTAAAAAAAAGAAAAAGAAAGAAAAAAGGAGAAGATATAAACTGCCAATATCAAGAATGATGGAGAAGGCATCACTAGAAATCCTACAGCTATTAAAAGGACAATGAGAGAATATTGTGAACAACTTTATGCCAATACATGTAACAACTTAGATGAAATAGACAAATTCCTTTAATGAGAAACTACCAAAGCCCATTCAAATAGAAATAGATATTATAAATAGCCTTACATCTAAGAATGAAGTTGACTTGTTCAAAACCTTCCTACAAAAAAATCCCCACAAAACCCTCCAGATCATTTTATGGAGCAAGCATTCACCTGATACCCAAATTAGAAAAAGATATAACGAGAAAGGAAAACTACAGAGCAGTACTTCTTAAGAACATAGACGTAAAAGTCACTAACAAAATTTTAGCAAGTCGAATCCCAGAGTATCTAAAAAGGATAATCATCAAGACTAAATGTGTTTATTCTCCAGAGTGCAAGATTCGTTTAAAATTCAAAACCAAAAATTAATCAGTTCACCACTTCAATGAATAAAAAAGGAAAACAATTTAACCATCTTCATATATACAGAATAAGCATTTGAAAAAAACTAAACATACATTCATGTTAAAAATTCTCAAGAAGAAAGTAGAAATAAGAGAGAACATCCTCAACTTGATAAAGGGTGTCCACAAAATCCCTGCAGCTGGCATCAAACTTGATAGTAAAAGGCTGAATGGTTTTCTTGTAAAATTGAACAAGGCAAAGATGTCTCTTTTTCTACTGATCATGCACTGGTGGTTCTAGTCTATGCAATAAGGGAAGAAAAAAAATGAAAGACATAAGTATGTAATAAATAATTTAACCTTGTCCAAGAAGAGGTCTGGCCTTTGCCCTCAGCTTCTGGAAGGTAATGAGTAACCTCTTGGAATTTTATGCCTGATAGGAATATCTTTGTTTGCCTGGGGCCTTGAATCACAATGTATATCCTAACAATATGATTTAGATACCAGAAAGACCAACAATGTGATACAGAGTGGAAGCTTTGGTCACATCATATCAATCAACTTGGAGACTGAGATCAATTACATGGGCAGATGATCAATCAATCATGCCTATGTCATAGAACCCCAGTAAAAACTCTGACCACTGAGGCTTGGGTGAGCTTCCCTGGTAGGTGATACTCCATACATATTATCACACGTCAATAGCAGAAAAGTAACATCCCTTAACTCCACAGGGGAGAGCGATGGAAACCCTGTGTTTGGTCCTTTTCCAGATTCCACAGTGTGTATTTCTTCCCTTGGCTGATTTCAAGACCAGCCTGGCCAACATGGTGAAACCCCGTTTCTACTAAAAATACAAAAATTATCTGGGCATGGTGGCAGGTGCCTGTAATCTCAGCCACTTGGGAGGCTGAGGTAGGAGAGTCACTTGAACCCTGGAGGGAGAGGTTGCAGTGAGTTGAGATCGTGCCACTGCACTCCAGCCTGGGTGATGCAGCGAAACTGTCAAAAAAAAAAAAAAAAGAAAGAAAGAAAAGAAATATGTGTAAAAAATTGAACAAGAATTTCTCTGCCCAGGAAGAGTAGAGTCAACAAAGATTAAAAAGCTGCTGAATCTCATTTAGGAATCAGGGGACCGCAAGTTAAACCTTCATTTCTTGTGAGGTACCATTTCTTGTGAGGTACTATTTCTTGCAAGGTACCATTTCTTGTCCACCAGTCTGGCTCAAAAACCAGATGATGTTGAGAGTAAGCTGATAGTGTGGTACAGTGGAAACTTCACCCACTTGTCACGGGAGTGTAATTTGGCATACGTATTTTGAAAAAGAGTTTGATATTATGTAGTAAAGTTAAATAGAGCACACTCTCTGATCCTGAATTTCCACTTCTAAGTATATCCTCTGCTGACATTCTTCCCCATGTGTACTGGAAGATATGTACAAAAAACAATTGCAAAAAGGAAAATAATAAAAGCCTCACATTTTCATCCAGAGTAGAATACATAAATAAGTTATGGTATATTTTGGCCGAGCATGGTGGCTCAGGCCTGTAATAATCCTAGCACTTTGGGAGGCTGAAGTGGGCAGATTCACCTGAGGTCAGGAGTTTGAGACCAGCCTGGCCACCATGGTGAAACCCTGTCTCTAATAAAAATACAAAAATTAGCCGGGCGTGGCACATGCCTGTAATCCCAGCTACTGAGGAGGCTGAGGCCCGAGAATCACTTGAACCCAGGAGGTGGAGGTTGCAGTGAGCCGAGATAAGCCTGGGTGATAGAGTGAGGCCCAGTCTCAAAATAAAGTAAAATAAGATAAACGATGGTATAGTTTTACAGTGTAACACTCGGGCAGTTGACATGAGTGAACTACAGGCACATGCACCAAAATGAATCTCAAAAACATTGGTTTGAATGGAAAAAAATTAGAAACATACATAAAATACGATTTTATGTAGGTAAGTTTCAAAAAACTATATCCCAGGCAGGATAGCATGATCATTTCTGAGCACAAGCTCTGGAGACAGTCGCCTATATTTACATTCTGGCATTTTCTAGTTTAACCTTCAACTCCTTGTGCAGCAATTCCCTCACCTGTACAAGGAGGCTACTAGCTCATTTTAAGATGGGCTAACTTGGAGTAGCACCAAGAAAGGAACAGTATATGTTAGACATTGCTATTATTCTCTAATCCGCCAGGGGGCACCCCAGCGGCACCAGGACAGCAGGGCAGGACCCATGGCAGCACTGGCTCTGCCTACTGAAATACCAGCTGTCATCACCAAAGCTTGTAAACCACCGTGGAAAAGGAAGGAAACCAGGATTCTGGAACCTCAGTGACAACTTGGTCCAAAATACCAGTTGACATTTTTAGCCAAATCCATGATTGTTCTGAAAAACCAGAATCATCAGAAAAAAATCAATGAAGTCCAATTTCATGCCAGATAAGAACTACACACAACCCATTTCTGATTTCTTTTTCCCCCAGGCATGGATTTTGCAGCTGGTAGTCATTTCCTTGACCCTTTTCCCCCTGTCTCTCAACTGATTGCTTATTGGCACCTTCCTTAAAGAATAGGATCAAAGAAAAATGATATAAAATATAGATCCAATCGACCCTTGCATCTGAGAGCTAGTCATTTATTAAACTCCAGATGTGGCGTGGTAAGGCTAAAATGTCATTATGCTAAAATAATTATTGGAGAATTGAGACTTTTTTCAGGGAATCACTTGGTTGTCTATTTTACCTGGCTTCTTATCAACTGGTTTTTATAGTTTGATTACTGCACTGTCAATTTGGGGAATAAAGTGATTTTTTTTGTTGTTGTTGTTGAGATGGAGTTTCACTCTTGTCACCCAGGCTGGAGGGCAATGGCACGATCTTGGCTCACTGCAACCTCTGCCTCCTGGGTTCAAGTGATTCTCCTGCCTCAGCCTCCTGAGTAGCTGGGATTACAGGTACCCACAACCACGTCTGGCTAATTTTTGTATTTTTAGGAGAGACAGGGTTTCACGATGTTGGCTAGGCTGGTCTCAAACTCCTGACCTCAGGTAATCTGCTCACTTCGGCCTCCCAAAGTGCTGGGAGTACAGGCATGAGCCACTGCACCTGGCATAAAGTGATTTCTTGTTTTGATATTCTTGGAGTTAATTATTATTTAGGGTTTACTCTGCTTTCCAATGGAAGGCTAATAATGATCAATAGAAAAGAGTGAAAATTAATATCCACGATGAACTGTGATCTCTAATGCATCAGGAAAATTCCACATCGTTTTCACTAGTATTTTATCTTAACTCTGCATACAGAAGGATATTGTACTATTACAATGCGTTGCTTACTACTTACCCTCTTATTTCCACCTGCACTACAGCAGTGATGTTGATTTGCAGGCTCACAAAATTGCTGTCTGGATTGTCCTTGTTGGAACTAAAACACAGGGACATGTGATTTAAATCTATCTGCTCAGACGTATTATTACAATACATGATCATAAAAAACATTCTGTATATCACAGGAGCAACACACATTACTAACCTGATCATTCAGGATACAAGTGTATTCATTCTGCAGAATCGTAACCATTTGTACAGAGAAATGCTAAGATCTTTTATGATCAATAGTAATGTAACAACTATCTACGAAGAGACACTTTATCTGGAAATACAATAGATATCAGAGAAACTAACACTTATTTTTTATTTTTTTATTTTTTTTGAGACGGAATCTCCCTCTGTTGCCAGGCTGGAGTACAGTGGCTCAGTATCAGCTCACTGCAACCTCTGCCTCCCCAGTTCAAGCGATTCTCCTGCTTCAGCCTCCCAAGTAGCTGAGACTACTGGTGTGCGCCACCACACCCAGCTGATTTTTGTGTTTTTAGTAGAGACGGGGTTTTCACCATGTTGGCCAGGATGGTCTCCATCTCTTGACCTCATGATCTGCCCACCTCAGCCTCCCAAAGTGCTAGGATTACAGGCGTGAGCCACCGTGCCCAGCCAAAACTAACACTTTTTTAAATGGCTAAACCAAAAAGGTATTGAACTGTGTTCATTTTGCAGCTTCTACCTTTGACAAATTCCTTAACATCTCTGTGTATATCATGTTCATTGCCCATTAAATAGGAAGTGGCAGCACAGCCAGCTCCTGATTTTCCTTGCTAATAAAGAGAAGAACTGGCATGAATAATGCAGAGAAACACATAATCGAAACAGCATTTGTGTTTGGCTCTGGGATGCATCATACCATACACCGGCTTGGCAGTAATTTCATCTTCCTTACGGTTTATTTCTTAAGTTAGCATTAAAATAAGCATATATTCACTGCATACTCACCAGCTAACTCGGACAAGGAGTTGGAGAGTATTTTAAAAGACCGGTTTAAATAAATATTCATTACCCACAGTACCCTGAATATAGACCCAAGGAAGTTGGCCAGTTCATAAACAGGCAATTAGGAGATGACATGGATATTTACAAAATGCATTAAGAGTGTCTAGATAGAAGGTGTGTGTTTAACAACACTTCTTTGAACAGTGGCAAAATTATTTTTTAAGTTTGCTGGGGTTTTTTCTCTCCAGAAAATATAATTAGATATGAAACAACTTTTAAAAACGCATGAGTTTCAAAATGCATGTGCTATAAGGAAAACAAAACATACTTCGCAAAGAGGCTCAACCAGTAACTGAGTTTTGAAGGCAGCTTCCATCTGCATTTTATAATCCTATTATGCTTTTACTGAAGTCACTAAAAACTTAGGCAGCTTTTAGCAAACCGAGACACAGCCACATCACCACCAACAGGTCATGTTTATATTCAGGTGTCGTCAGGAAGAGAAGGCCTCTTCTTTTTTTAACATCAGATCTCACTCTGATTCGATGGACGAGCTCTAGCACCAAGATGATGGTAATGGGGTAGGTTCTGACTAGCTTTTGAAGCTTTCCAAATGTGAGAGCTGGAAAGGATATGATAAAATTCTGCTTTCAAAGCAGGAGGAGGCAGAATTGTTCCCATGATGCTTTTGAAAAGTCCTGGCCGATTGTATATAATGATAAGACAACTTAAACTGCAACCACACATAAAAGATATAAACAGGCAAATGTCAGGCTCATTTCCTGGAATGGAGCATCACCACTAAACCCACGACTGAGCTTAAGGGACTTGTTCACCAGAGGCTGAACCCCAGTTTCCAGGCCATTTTATTAAGTTCACATCTGGGGAGGATCAGTCAACTAAAAAAATGTGTGTGTGTGTTTTTAAGGCAGTATTCTGAATTCTAACCATTAAGAAGTAATTAAGTAATTTTACTTATTGTAGACTTTATGGTTCTAAATATATTATGGGAAATTCTTCAGTTTGGAAATTTAAATCTATTTGTGCCACAGATTAACCAGACTTTTTTCTATTTCTAGTTCACTACTGCTTGGCAGCTGTGGAAATTAGAATTATGAAAAAACAAAGTTTCACTTAAGTTATTGCATAATTCTATTGTATTTTCTTCCCAAGTGGTTTAAATAACACACTTTTCATTACCCAAAATACCCTGAATATGTAAATAGACATTGAACATTGAAATCATCCTTGAAAACAAGTCTAACACGAAGCTTTTAGAGGCCGTTTTGAAATGCAGCGAGAACAGCAGCAAACTCTGAGTCCAGACCCTCTGGTCAGCTAATCAAAATCATCTTTTGTCACACAGACTTGCCATGACATTTGCTACTGCATACTAGCGGTGTCAGCAATATCTCTTGTAAGAAAGGAACCAGGCTTGATAAATAACTTGGATGCTTCCTTGACCTCTTTCCTGAAAGGAAAGCTCCCTCACTAATACCGCTGCTACATCCAAACAAGCCATCCATCACCGCCATGGAAGCTGAACTATTTAAACTGTTGGTGCTGGTTCTACACAAGGAATGATGAATTTCCACTCTACAACTGCACCCTATGTTATATACTATGGATAGACGTGTTTTTCACTTTATTACTCCGATGCTATTTTCTTTTTTCTTACTATTTCCTATTTCCTATATTCTAACATTCTCTCTATGCTTTCTGCGGTCTTTGGAATGTCAGCAAAGATAACACAGTATTCATCTCACCATTACTAAGGAAGAAACTCTGAGGACAGTCTCCAAGACCTGTTTGTATGTGGCAATTGCAATCTGAGACCCGTTGTACACAGGGAGGAAAATGTTTATGTCGTGCAGAGTGAGGGCATAGAGAGACCGCTTAATGCAAATATTTGGTAACAGGAAATATTTTAAGTTTATTAACATATAAAGCCCATTTCTCTCTTGACTTCTATTTGTGGAAAAGGGATTCATTAAATGCAGGTCATGGCAGTCAATATATGCCTGTAAGAGTTTAGACTTCAGAACATTTGGTTTAATTTATTTTTGGTTTAAACACATTTAAACCAAATGCAAAACCATCCATTTAGATCCTTATTTACAGCTTTGGAGTAAGCCAGCAAAGCATGCAGATAAATGCTCACCTCTCAAATACCCTAGTAATTGAGTTTTTACAGTGTTTTACTCAAATGCTGTATTTTTTTTTTTGAGATGGGGTTTCACTCTATCACCCCGACTGGAGTGCTGTGGCGCAATCTTGACTCACTGCAACCTCTGCCTCCCGGGTTCAAGCAATTCCCCTGCCTCAGCCTCCAGAGAAGCTGGGACTACAGGCGTGCACCACCACACCCAGCTAATTTTCATACTTTTAGTAGAGAAAAGATTTCACCATGTTGGCTAGGCTGGTCTCAAACTCCTGACCTCAAGTGATCCACCCACCTTGGACTCCCAAAATGCTGGGATTACAGGCGTGAGCCACCGTGCCCAGCCTCAAACACTGTATTCTTGCTTTTATATCTATAATGTATGTTTTGGGAATTTAATGCTGTATGTATATTCCAGTTCTTTCTGCATTTTTATATTTTTTAAGGGTAATGTTAAAATAGTCACGAGTGGAAATGGAATGTAATCAGTCATGACCCTTTGTTTTAGATGAAGGGGAATGTTAAAAACATGGCCACTTCTATTTTACAGCAAATTCGGCACTTCATTACTGAATTCATTATTTAAATGATGATCTACAGGATGGACTTGGGGAAGGCATCTACAACACTACCTCGTGTCTTTTGCTTCTTAGATGAACTACTAATTGCATCCATTTTCTTTTGTAACTTCAACCAAGAGCGAAGAGGAAATATCAGTGAATTTGCTTTGTACCAGACTTCTTTTCTATATAAAGGTTGTGTATTTTATGAGAGATGTATCTTTCCACAGGTGACACAAAGCTTCATGTCACCGGAGGATCACTGGCACAGAAAATGATGCAGAGGAATAGAAACTTCAGGTTACTGTCTGGAGGGATGGTGGTCCTTTGCCATGACATGTTTTTTCTGTTTTTGTTTTTGGTTTCTTTCTTAAGATACTTAGAAATATCAACAGAAGATTTCCAAAATAAAAATATTTAGGGCTACCTAAACCTATGATATATTTTTATAGATACAAAGAAATGATTTAACATGCTTTTGGTAAAATGAAGGAATATTACAGAAGAATTTATTCCATCTGTATCCCATCACTAAATTTTATCCAGATTAAAAAAACCTAAAATACAGCATAAAATGTCTAAGTTAAATTCAAGAAAGACTTCATTAAGGTCAGAAATGAACACCTTAGGTAAGTTGAGAAAACCTTCCTCTCTAGAAATCTATCACAAAGTTTGGGGTGGGAGAGTAATTTGTGACATGGGTTGTGGATTTTTAAAATCTGCTACATTCTTACAGAGTTTATGTATTTTTTAAAAATCCTAAGCCTTTTATTGAAGTAGCTATTTAAAAAGTAATCCATTGCATGGAGTCATTATTCTAAAAGTTATCACACTCTAATGGTACTTCTTGCAAGATATTAAGATAAACTTAGAAATTAACCATCTTGCACACTAGTATTTGAGACTCAAATTGTGGATACTGACTTCATATTCATGTAATAGTTAGAGCAAGGGTTCAACATGCCAGGCAAGGTATAAATAAATACAGAAGGCTTGCATGTCCTGTTTACATCAGTGTTTTGCAAACTTTTTAAGCTGCATATCACAAAAAATACATACATCTCACTAGACATCTTACTACACATATGTATACTTACTGAAAGGAACATTTCATGAGCTGTATTAATATATATTATATATATTATATTATATTATATTATATTATATTATATTATATTATATTATATTATATTATATGTTACTTTCCATTCAATTTCTTTTTAATATGGGTCTAGAGCCATTAAACTGATTCCATTACCCAGCTAATGGGTTTAAGTTCACAGCTGGGAAGCCCCAGCCCAAATGCCACACTACTACTTTCTTCGGGTCTTCCTGTTCACGAAATATTATTTTCAGCCACAAAGGAGCAAACAGAATAGGTGGTAAGCGGGTAAAGTTACAGTTGAATTCTCAAATGGCATCAGCCTTAGAAAAGAGAAGCAGCTACCTGTATGGCTCTGCTTATCATTGCTAGAGAAGGGCTTGCCCTCAAAATAGAGTATCTCACCTGCATCCTGCTACAGTGCACACAGGTAAGCCATCAGAGATTCACTCATTCTTGAAAATTGAAGAGACTTCAGGATTGCCATTGCAAAATCTATGCTTTTTTTTTTTTCACAGATTTTGTCCTGAGGGACTAGCTGATGCCCAGCTGAGAGCATGGGAGTTAGGGTGGGGAAAGACATGTGCTTTGGAATGAAGAAAAGTGGAAGTAAAGCAGGTGAGAGGGTGCCCAGGACAAAATTTTGCTATCTCATAACTTGGTCTGTATAATTCAATCTCTTTTTCAAAACCCCTAAAATGTTGAAATTACTGAAACAATTGAGAAAAACAAAGAAGAAATGGGCTGTGAAAGTCTGGGTTCTAATTTCAGATGAGCTTTTAAGGCCAAGGGCCTTGACAGGTGGCATCATTTCACTGTAGGTCTCTTTTCTGTTGAGTGCTGTCAACAATACAGGCATGTAAAGGTCTAACCTTCTGATTTGGAGATCGAAGTTAATGCTCATGTTTGTTTTCTCAAGACGTGGAACTGCAAATCGGAGGCCTAGGGAATACTAAAAAATAAAATAAAATCACACAGGACATAAAGCTATTACACAAGAGTAGCTTGTACACAACATAAAAATATTTTGTAAGTCATTCCTGCAAAACCCTACCCTGGATCACTGTAACTCTCTCCTTTGTTCTGCTTCTACCCCAGGTGGCTGAGAGCCGAGAGAACTCATGCAATGAACTACAGGCCCCAGAAGATTCAGGTCACAGTACAGGTTGGTTCTCTCTCTCCATTTAGTCCTGTACTGCCTCTTCTCCTGCCACCTTTTTGTGTGTTAAATTGAAAATAATCCAAATATATGAGAAGACACTGATTAGTTGATTGATTGATTGATTGAGACAGGGTCTCACTCCGTCACCCAGGCTGGAGTGCAGTAGTGTGAGCATGGCTCACTGTAGCCTTAATTCCCAGGCTCAAGTGATCCTCCTTCCTTAGCCTCCCATGTAGCAAGGGCCACAGGTGCACACCACCACACCTGGTGAACTTTTTTGTTAGTTGTAGAGCAGAGTCTAGTCTGGTCTTGAACTCCTGATTTCACACAATTCTCCTGCCTTGGCCTCCCAAAGTACTGGAATTACAAGCGTGAACCACCACTCCTGGCCAGAAATTGACTTAGAAAACTATGATGCTTCTGTTTGATGGACAATTATGTAGTCATTGAAATTATAGCTGTGAAGTCAACGCAATAATATGGAAAATGCTTCTAATGTAATAACAATCAACAATGAGTGAAGGTTACAATGTTTATGTGCAATGCACCTCAGCTATGGTTTTTGGTTTTAAAAGTCTACAAATCAAAAAATTCCTCCACAGTAAAGGAGTGTGGATGTACTATAGGAAAACGTTTCAGAATAATATGTTCTAGGTGAGGTTACAGTTACATGGATTATTTTCTCCTTTTAAAGTTTTCCAAATTTTTAAAACTGCTTTTATTATTTTCATAACCTGGAAATAGATAAAAACATGGGGAAAATAAATTCAATGATGATATAAATAAGGAAGTAAAAATAATAGTTAACACATCTGTAATATTATGTTACTTACTCTTCCAAGCACTATACTATGCCTTACACACATGATCTCATGTAATCCCAAAAAGCACTCTGGGGTAGGGGCTGTTGTTGCTGACATTATACAATTGAGCAGCAACCTGAGGATTAGAGAGATGAAGTACCTTGCTCCAGGTGCATTGCAAATAAATCACAGAGCTAGAATTTAAATCCCTGCAAGCTAACTTTCAAATCTGTTATCACAGCCATTATAGTATCAGAATCAAACCATTAACAAAAACTTATATTCACATGAATCAGTAATAGTATGAACTAATAATAAATCATCTCTTTTGTCATAAATCAGCAGCACCAGTTCACCAGCCCTTGCCGAATGTGCTTCGAGCTACGTACTGTCCTAATGGCTTTACATTTGTCACATCATTCATTGCTCCAAACGGTCCTACAGGTAGGTGTTTTCTCATTTCAGTGTGACTTGCTCAAAGTATCACAGCTGGTATAGCTGGTATTTAAACCCAAAAGTGTCTTAATTATAAGGCATTATGCCCCAGCAAGGATTTTTTTTTGTTTTTGAGACAGTCTTGCTCTCTCACCCAGGTTGGAGTGCAGAGGCATGATCTTAGCTCACTGCAACCTCCACCTCCCAGGTTCAAGTGATTCTCCTGCCTCAGCCTCCTGAGTAGCTGGGATTACAGGTGTGCACCACCACACCCAGCAATTTTTTGTATTTTTAGTAGAGACGGGGTTTCATCATGTTGGCCAGGCTGGTCTCATACTCCTGACCTCACGATCTGCCCGCCTTGACCTCCCCAAGTGCTGGGGTTACAGGCATGAGCCAAAGGGCCCGGCTGGATGAAGTTTTTTAAAAATTCCAAAGGAGCAATTTTCTATCAGGCTCTTCTCTCATTTTAAGAAGGCTTTTAGCTTTTTCTTGCCTTTTCTACTTGAAGAACTCCTAACTCATGCCTGAAAGCTTGGGACAGGATATATCTCCTGCAATACATTCTCTGATTCTATGGGCTGGGCCAGGCAGAATTATTCTCCTTTTTATTCTCTGTCTCCCTTTTTTTACCACTCCTCCACCACTCAACTTATGACACTGCTAATTTTGAGTTTCTTATTGAGTGAAGGTTGTATGTTTTTATCTCTATATTGCCGACTCTAGCTTAGAACCTGGCATATAGAAGCAGTGCAATAAAAATTGCCAAAAGAGGCTGGACACGAGGGTGGCTCACGCCTGTAATTCCAGCACTTTGGGAGGCCGAGGCAGGTGGATCACAAGGTCAGGAGTTCAAGACCAGCCTGGCCAACATGGTGAAACCCCGTCTCTACTAAAATACAAAAACTGGCTGAGTGTGGTGGTGAGTGCCTGTAATCCCAGCTACTCGGGAGGCTGAGGCAGGAGAATCGCTTGAACCCGGGAAGTGGAGGTTGCAGTGAGCCGAGATCGTGCCATTGCACTCCAGCCTGGGCAATAGAGTGAGACTCCATCTCAAAACAAAACAAAAAAAATGCCAAAAGAATGATGAGAGTTTGTTCTTGTTTGCTTATTTCCAGTGATAGAAACCTTACTGTATTGCGATAGAGGCTACCTAATGTTGGTTTTCGTTATAGAACAATCAGCTTGGGACAGAGACCCAATGAAGGTGTGACAATTTCATACTGGTAGGAGGTGCATGTGTCCTTAACTAGTACCAAACACCAGGTCTCATGGCATTGATTTTAAAGCGCTTTCATTGACCCCACCGTTTAAAAAAATTTTCCCACGAGAAAATTTGCAACTTGTCATGAATCTTATTGGCATGTAAACATCTTATATTACTATAGCTACTCTATGGAAATGACTTTACTATTTAAAAATCAGAAGTAAAACTTCTGAATACTATCTTGAATATTTTGTTAAGTTAAAATACCAAGTCACTTGAAAATGATTTTTAAAAGATAATAGAACTAAACATTCCTGGCAATTTATGATGCTTTTAAAATTTTCAGCACTGCTTTTCCATTTGGAATTTTACCACAACCCACTGAGACTATTCTTTTTAAAGTACAAAATGAAGAAGAATATAAATCAAAGTGTTTTATAACAAAACAGAATGCAATAAAATTTTATGTGTTTAAGGGCATTAAAGAATGAGATAAGAAAGCTATTAGGGTTTCTTCTACTATAGACCTCAGAGATAAACGAATATAAACAATTTACTTCCCGACTTCTAAAATGAATTGACATCCTTTCACATAAACACATTTGTGGTTAAGACCACACTGCCATTTTTCCTCCACTTTGAATGATACTGGTGGCCAGTTTTGTTCCCAGATTATCCTTAGATGACCTCTGGTCTAGCTGTAACACTTCTAATACTGAAAAAGGAACGAGTGGACCATCACCTACAGATGCTAACACTGTTGCTACCACCTCAATTCATTTCTCTTTTGTCTTAGGTAACCCTCTTCATATTAAATTAGGCCATTGAGGCTGGGCTCGATGGCACATGCCTGTAATCCCAGCACTTTCGGAGGCCAAGGCAGGTGGCCAACATGGAGAAACCCCATCTCTACTAAAAATACAAAATTAGCCAGGCACATTGGCGTGTACTTGTAATCTCAGCTACTCAGGAGGCTGAGGCAGGAGAATTGCTTGAACCTGGGTGGCGGAGGTTGCAGTGAGCTAAGATCGTGCCATTACACTTCAGCTTGGGCAACAAGCGTGAAACTCCATCTCAAAATAAAATAGGCAGTTGGATTTTTCTCAAAAAAGTAGCAAAACGATTCATTAGCTTCCAGATAAAAGGACTATGATAGTGAAAAATGTTCTAATATCTCAGTGTAGACATCCCATTCTCTCTTTCAGTGCTTCATTTTAAAGTCTCATCTGTTATTCATTTGTTTTTATCCAAGGGCTTTTCACCATGTTGCAGACCGAATAGAACATGGGCTTTGCGGTAAGACTTGGTTTGAATCTTGTTCTAACCTTTACCCTCTGTGAGGCTTTGGCCAATTCATCTGACTTCTCTGAGCTTCAGTTTCCTCATCCATAAAATAAAGAAAATACTTGACTCACAGGGTTGTTTTGAAAATTCAATAAAATAACATAAAAAGCTCCCCTCCTCCCAGTGATGAATTTATAACCTAGAGGACAATCAATCCATGGTAACCAATAATAATATGTCATAGGAATATACTTGCCATTGAAATATTTATTTATTTTTGCCCCAAGAAGTGAGTTTACTATAGTTTCAGCACATTTTTGAATACCCAAGATCAATGCAACATTATAGCATAAAAGAGCAAAAATATCATTCTAGCATAATATTCTAACTTGAGAAAAGTTTCAAATGCTCAAGCAAAAGTATGAAACATCAGGCTAATTTATTAACTGAAAGACTAATCAGCATCTTTAAAATGCAAATATGTACCTGAATCTCCCTTGAAAAGGGAATTCTTTTTTTACTTTTGGTCACTGTTGAATGTCATGTCCTTCCTTTAATTGCCATTGCTAAAATCTTTGTCCTGATTTGGTTATTTTTAAAGTCTTTAACTTACATGGCATTTCTTTTTGAATTCAAAGAAAAAGTATTTAAAGAAAATATCTATAGTAAAAACAAAGTCTGTATAAAATTGTTGTAACTAAAAGACAGGCAAGAGTAATGTATAAAGAGAAAGCATAGAAGAGCGTGCATCTTTCTGTGTTTTTAGCCTGGGACGATTCACTCTGTGTAGGTTATAATGTGAAATCCCAGTACTCTGGCAATTTCCTGCCTAATTTGTTGTTGCTGCTAGGTGCTGAGTTGCTGAGTGGTAACTGGAGAGCTTTCCATTTGTTCCCTGTAAAGTCCAGTTAGAAGGAAATCAGTCAGTATTTCTGGTTCTCTCTTACGTTTGTTCCAGACACCATAGGGTTCCCAAGGTCGCACACCACCATCCTGGTTACATTTTCCATCTTGTACTCACAGCTCAGTGGTCGAAATCCCTATGATGGGAAAGAACAAGGGGTTTAGGGGGCAGGATAAATGACATCCTGACACAAAAGCCATGCTGGGGGCCTGGGAGCTCCCCTGCATCTCAAACACCCAGGAGGCAACAGTGCAAAAAAAGTAATTGATGACCCTTAACTCAGAAGAGAAAATGGAGAGGGAAAAGTAAAAGTTAAATTTTAGAAATAAATGTGTTGGGTGGGTAAGCATATTTACTGTGTTTCATTAAGGAAAACAACGCGTAATATAGTATTTATATAAACAGTTTAGATAGTATCTTCACTAAGGTTAATGTGAAACTCAGGGCATGAAAATCACAAATTATTAAACATGAGTAAATGAATTTATTCTATTAAGCCTTCCAAAAACAAAATGATCATAATATGTATAGATTATCATACGATTCAATGACCATTTGCTGGAGAATTGCCTTGAACACAAATTCCTATACACCATGGTCCCATTTTGAGATCATGCAATCGACTTTCTTCTGTTCTTCAATATTTCAGATGTAAAGAGAATATCTTCACGTTTAGCAGTACTTCCTATTTCCTTTCCTCCCCTTATATCCTATTCCAAGTAGAGTTCATACAAACTGAAGTTAGAAGAGGTTCTTGAAGCTATATACTGGACAAATTCTCAAGGTTGAACAGATGAGAGGGGAGATACAGATTTGTTCTGGAACAGTTGCCCTTGGCTCCCAGCTCCTCTTCATGTCTGCATGCTTTTCCCAGTTGCTCAGAAACCCACCCCTCACTTTCTACCCTATTCTTTTTCCATACCTCAAACCCTATGGTGCCACTCTGCATGCAGCCATAGCTACTTACACTTTTCCATTATTTCACTCTAACTTGTTATGTGCCATTGATATATTATCCATCACCCTTGTTCCCAAAGGTAAGCTTGCAACATAAGGACCTTCATAAAGCAGCAAATTTGGGGGGAATTTCTGTCCCTGTGATAGGTTCGGAAAAGGGTTCTCAATATAATGTCCATTTATCCGTCTGTCAGCTCTATTGAAATTTTATTTTATTTTTTATTTTTTTTGTCCTTTTCTGTTATCTATTGAAATTTTATGTAAGAAAATAATATAAAATTTCAGAAAGGATCTTCCATTCCCTTGTATTTTATTAACAAAAGTCCAAATCCAAAACCCAAGCAAAAAACACGAAACATTCCCCAGACATCTAGCTAAAGAATTCTGTAGGTAAACTACACACTTTGAGAATATAAGCTTCAAGAAGGCAGAGGTTTTTGTGTCTGTTCTAGTCCTAATGCCTAGAGCAAACTTGGACACAAAGTAAGTGATGGTTCAGGAACACCAGAGTAGAGGCAGCTGACACTTTCTTGTAAAAGAGAAGGCTACAATGAAACAGACAAGTATGCAACTAAGTATAAAACCCTGCTCCCAGAATCCCCAGATAGACAGACACATGGAAATATCTGTCCTATTTATTGAGAAAGGAATGGGTCACTCATATTTGGAGGCACAAGTTAATACATCCTCTCTTCAAATATCCTGAAAGACAGTTAGTTACGTTGGATGAGCTAAGAAACATCTTTTCAAAAAGGTGGTAATGTTCTTTCTTCTCAAAGTTAGGTTTAGTATGTATTCAGCTCCTTAAGGATCCATAACCAACCCCTAATCATACAGAGATGCTTTGTGTTGCGATTATTAACTCAGTCATGAAAACAGAAAAAACAAAACCCAGAAAAATGTTTCGTAAGTGCTCATATGTCTCTTGAATTACATTCAAGGATTTAGTTTCTATAGTCATTTTTTTTTTTTTAATCTCACCTAAAGGTTAAAAGTTATATGTACAGTTTTCCCCCAGCTTTCTGGAAATAGTTCTTTGACATCACTCAAAGAGTTTTTTCTCCCTTTCGCATCCCCTCCACCCTTTTTCTTTTTTTAATCATTATTTCCTCTCTTTAATAAGAGGAACAATCACTTTTTGTGGACATTTCTAGATTATTTTCCTCTGCAGTTCCAGGGACATTCTTGTTCTAATCCATTTATAGCTCTTAGAGTGTTCTTAATTCACTGAAAATATTAACTGTGTACCCACTATTTACCAGGCCTGACAAATAAGACCCCTTGTCCTCACTGAATTCTTAATTATTTTAACAACGTAACAAGTAATTGTCAGCAATTATAACAGCAGTGGAAACACACAATTGCAGTAGAGATGGGAAATTTTATGATAGGATAAATAGATAGTAACAAAGGAGGACCTGCACATAGAGCCAAGCAATCAGAGAAGGCATCCTGGAGGAAGTGGCATCTAAGCTGATGGGGGCAGTGCATATCAGTGGTTAAGAACAGGGTCCCAGCCGGGCGTGGTGGCTGACATCTGTAATCCCAGCACTTTGGGAGGCTGAGACAGGTGGATCACCTGAGGTCAGCAGTTTGAGAGCAGCCTGGCCAACATGGTGAAACCCCGTCTCGACTGAAAATACAAAAATTAGCTGGGCATGGTAGCCGGTGCCTGTAATCCCAGCTACTAGGGAGGCTGAGGCAGGAGAATCACTTGAACCTGGGAGACAGAGGTTGCAGTGAGCTGAGATCGCGCCACTGCACTCTGGCCTGGGTGACAGAGTGAGACACCATCTCAAAAAAACAAAACAAAACAAAACCAAAAAACAAACAGGGGCCTGGACCTAACGGTTGATGTTGAACTTGATTCTGCTACATAATAGCTGTATAACCTTGGGCATGTTACTTAACTTATTCTTATCTATAAAACAGGGATAGTGACAGCAGCTTCTCTTTAATGCTGTTATAAGAATGAAATGCATTCTTTTTAAAAATTATTATTATACTTTAAGTTCCAGGGTACATGTGCACAACGTGCAGGTTTGTTACATATGTATACATGCGCCATGTTGGTGTACTGCATGCATTAACTCGTCATTTACATTAGGTATATCTCCTAATGCTATTAAAAAAAAAAAGAATGAAATGCATTCAAGAACTCAGAGGATTACCCAGTTCATAGCAGTTGTTCAATAAATGTTAGCCACCTCAATTATTATTGTCTCAATTATTATTAAGCCTCAATTTTTATTAAGTCTCAATTATTATTTGAAGGCTGAGTAGAAAGAAGTGAAAATAAGTGGGATAGATAAAGAGGATGAGGGAGCAGAGTTAGGGTGCTGGGAGGAGAAATGGCTGGAACAAGCTCTCCGTGTCATTACAGGAATGGAAAAGGAACTCAAGCTGGCTGGAAGCCTCAGCATTTAGCGATGAGGCTGAAGAGGCGAGCAGGGGTGATATGATCAAGGGCCTCATGCGTTATCTGAAGGATTTGGATCTTATCCTCAAAGCTAGTGAGGAGCTAGTGAGGATTTGAAGACAGTGCCATGCTCAGATTTGTAATTTAGAAAGATGGATTTTTTTCTAGGTTAGAGGTAAGGAGTTGGCAAGACGAACTAGGAAGACTGTTGCAATAATCTGGGCAAAAGATCATGGCAGCCTGGATGAAGGTGGTGACAGTGGCTGTTGGATGGACTCCGTCTACAATCTCTCTAGTTCATATCCTTCTCTCCATCCAACTGCTACTGTCATCACCCTCATCCAGGCTGGCATCACTTTTTAGGTGTTAGAAACCAGGGGATGCTGGCGTCATTCTCCTACATAGAAAATGAAAGGGAAGCTGGATGTGGTGGCTCACACCTGTAATCTCAGCACTTTGGGAGGCCAAGACTGGGGGATCACTTGAGGTCAGGAGTTCAAGACCAGTCTAGCCAACATAGTGAAACTGATCTCTACTAAAAATACTAAAATTAGTCAGGCATGGTGGTGGTCGCCTGTAATCCCAGTTACCCAGGAGGCTGAGGCAGGAGAATCACTTGAACCTGGGAGGCAGAGGTTGTAGTGAGCCAAGATCATGCCTCTGCACTCCAGCCTGGGCAACAGAGTGAGACTCCATAAAAAAAAAAAAAGAAAGAAAAAAGAAAATGAAAGGGAAGAGGGGTGTGAGTGGGAAGACCAAAAGTCTGGATACAGACATGCTGAAGGTGAGGCGGCTGTGAGAGATTAAACAAGAGATGTTAACAGGTCCCTAGAATCGTTCACAGAGACAGAAAGTAGAATGGTGCTTACCAGGGCCTGGGGAGAGGGAGCAATGGGGAATTATTTTTAAGGGTTGCAGAGGTTCAGTTTGGAATGATGAAAAAGGTCTGGAGATGGACAGTGGTGATGTTGCACTACCATGTAAATATAATGTCACTGAACTGCACACTTGAAAATGGCTAAAATGATAAATTATATCTTACATGTATCTTACTATAATCATAATGATGATGATGATGATAAATATAAAACATATACACCTTTTTTCACAGAAAAGGATAAAAATCACCAAAAGGAAATATAAAGGCTGGCTCAACTAAGGTTTCTAGAGCAAGAGATGATAAGCATTTACATTTTCTAAAAAGACGAATGTTTTCAACAAAAGAATAGCCAACCTTACAATCAGATAATGCCTAATATTTTTCCCCTTGAGGAAAAAATGGTTAAAAAATCTTGAACTGAGTTGAAATCAAAAGGTACACAAACCTCAAACTGTTTCCAAACAAGGAAGAAATTAGAATATGGCTTAGTCACGTAAAATTCAAAGACCGAGCAAAGTCTCTGCCAAAGGGAAATTGACGGAGAAAAAAGTAGTGAAGGAATCATTTGAGATTACAGATAATGTCCCTTGTAATGTTTACAGCCAAAGATAGAATCCTAAGTGCTCTCCCGTGTTTTCTATGCAACCAAGCCAACAGTAAACTGGATGTTTTGCTAAAAGAACATTTTAGAATAGGTCCTTTGTTTAGTGAAGTCAGGGGTGGAGTGACAAGAAGGGAATTGAAATAAAAATATGAGTGGAGCTCTGGAATATTAAAAACAAAACACACTCAAGCTTCATTTTTGTGTTTGTTTATGTGTTATCTGCAGGTATTTGTAGACGACATTTTTCTTTCTGTTTTTGCATGTAGACATTTTATTATGAAATGACATCTTCAAATCAAAGTGGTTATTAAACACCATTTTTATAAGTTGTATGTATAATTACTCCATTTATTCTTATTTATTTGTATCTTAAAGTGACTTTGATAGAGAAATGAAGAGGATTAAAAAAAAATCACATAATTGGCCAGGCAAGGATGGCTTGTGCCTATAATATCAGCACTTTGGAAGGCCAAAGTGGGCGGATCGCCTGACCCCAGATGTTCGAGACCAGCCTGGGCCATATGGCAAAACCCCTTCTCTACAGAAAATACAAAAATTAGCCAGGCATGGTGGTGCACACTTGTAGTCCTAGCTACTCAGGAGGCTGAGATGAGGGTTTTGCTTGAGCCCAGGAATCGGAGGTTGTAGTGAGCTATGATCACGCTGCTGCACTCCATCCTGGGAAACAGAGCAAGACACTGTCTCAAAAAAAAAAAAAAAAAAAATACAAGAAAGAAGAAAATGGGATGATTACAAACCACTCACTGGAGAAATTAGGGTTTATATTGATTTTCATGTTTGAAATAACAGGGAAATGAAAGCTGAGTGGAGAGTTGCGAACACTCTTGAAAAGAAATGGAATTATTTTTCCCCTCTATCCAACTTCACTGTCAACATGGAAGAGTTAAGAATAATTTAGGACTATTTTTTTAAAAAACTACTTTATTAAGATGTGACGGACATACACAAAACAGCAGTACCTATTTAATGTATAACATTTGATGACTTTGGAGTTTTTTTTTTTTCCTGTGCATTTCTTCAACAGAAACTCAAGGATTTTAAATGACTATTAAAGATGCTTTATCATTACCCATTTGGATTTTTTAATTTTTTGTTTTTTACTAAGAAGATCATTCAACTAAAACCAACAAACAAAAATCATGACACTAGAAGTGTGAACAGAGAATTTTATATTCCTAAGTTTTTTAATGCCTTTAAAATACCAACATCACAACAACAGTTTGTTAACATCTGTTTAGAAGAATTACTTTGCATTACATTATTCAATCATTAAAATGGACAAGGTCCTCAGGGGGTGTGGTATTTGGAAACTAGTAGACATTTAACACATTTACGCTAAATGAGCAACGCTATCAGCAAGTATTTAGGGAGCACCTACTCTACACCTCATCCTATGAAGGAAACGTGACACTTGGGCTTTACCCTTAATTGTGAGTTTGTATATTTCAGACACTGAGGGACTTTCTCTGTTATTCTACAATGTATTTTTAATGGTTTTCTAGACCAAGTGATTAAGGACACTGCAGAACTGGAGGATGCTTTGAATGGGAAGATTCATGTTCTGATAAGGAAGGGGAAGACTATAAATATCGTTGTTGTCATTTAAACAAATAGTGGCATTGAGGAATGGCAAATGAGGAAGACCAGGCTGTTCCTGGTCATAATTCTGACAAGGTGGACCAAGAAGAAAGGGAAAGGACCTTGTTTCCCTTCCGGTGCCGGTCCAGGCTTTTATCAGTGCTCAGCAGGGATTGGCTGGACCTTCTTCTCTAACCAATAACGAAAACCAGGCTTCCTGACATGTGCTTGAAACTGATAGGAACTCAATGCAAGGCTAGAAAAGTCAGTGAAGACAGGAAGTTAGCTTGGGAGTTTAGCTTTTTGATCGTGTTGGTAAGCTGCTTCTTTCAGCCAGTCTTGTTCTTTTTTTTGCTTTAACTCTCAATCTTTGGCCAATCTATCTTTGCACTGTGGCAAAGAAAGACATTAATACTGTGTAAGCCCACCCCCGCTTTGTGGCTCATTGCTGTTATGATTTAACAAAAGAAGGTATCATTTTGCTGTCTTTCATTAAGGAAGAAACTCTCAGCTAAGATGGCCCTTCTTAACATTTACTTGACTTCAAAAATATACCTAGCTCTTGACTTCAAACAATTTGCAGGCATTACCTTGTTGTTGCGTTCAATCCCAACGTAATCTGCCTCTTCTGGTATCATTACAAAGAGTTCAGCTTCATATGCTCCTTCCCCTTCATTTCTTGCATTTATTATGAGCATAAGGTGATTTTCGTCTCCAATGATTACCTGATGCTTATCTCTAAAAATGCAGTTTAAAAAGAAGTGTTAGGTACTCTACTTCTTGGCTTTGTGAATATTTTATTTAAGGATTTATAGAGGAGGAAAAGAAAAATGGCAAGTGCAAAAAAAGAAGATGGACCATCGTGAAGAGATGGTAGGAAGAGGCAAGAGAATCACCTCTGGGTTAAAAGGGCAGGAAAACACCCAGTAGTGTGTTGGTAAATGTCTAACAACCAATTCTCAAAAACAAAACAAAAAAAAAGAATTGATTTACAGCGTTTTCAGATTCCAGTGGTGTAAATCCATGAACCGTGGTCATTTTCAAGCTACCAACATATTTAACAATCTACCAACAAAATTACTGCATATTTAACGTTTCACTTACAAGCCAGAATGAAGCAGCTTCAGCACTTCACTGAAAACATACGTTAGGAAGAAAATGGGCAATGGAATAAAAAGAGGAGAGGTGGTTTAGAAAGCAAGAGGGATAGATTAATGCAAAGGAAATAATGAGAGGGAAGAAGCAGGCAGATACAATAAGATCTTAAATCACTGGTAGAGGACTTCAAGGTATTTTGAAGAAACGCAGTTCACTTAGAACTGCAAATCAAACCAATAATTGGAAATGCCTACTCCACTTTTTAACCTCACTCAAAGCGATTGCATTTGAAGTTGATAAATTATGAAATTTGGGGGAAGTCCCTCTGAGAAGTTACCAAGCAGATTCCAAACACTGGCAGTAAGATAGCTCCTGGGAGGGAAAGAAACACAAATCTGTTTCTTCCCCACAGGATATTTTACATCCCAGTCCATATCTTCCCATAACAGAATACAGTGCAATTTCCAGTGCTGGAATGGGGGTGTCCATTACTGGCAGCTGTGAAGCCCTTTGATTCTTTTAAATTTTGTGACACCTTCTGCTTTACTCCATAGAGTGCTATTTGGGTTTATTTATTCAGTAAGTTAAAATTAATTTTGTTTTGACAGTTTTAAGGGTGACTTTGAGTCATGGGGTGCTGAAAAAAAGTTTGGTTGAAGGTGTAGATGGAACCTGCCTGTCTGAATCCTTTGTCTACTTGACTGAGGCAAGTAAATATAACCCGAGCCACCCCATCAATGAGTTTACTTTCAACAAAAACATTTTTTTTTTCACTTTTGCTGAAAGATGAAACGGCCCAGGCAAAATCTTAGGGTGTGTCATTTGACACCAGTGACAAATAACTGACCCAAACTACAGGCTAACCCAAAGTGTAGCCAAGCTTAAGAATTTCACGCAGCATAGTTTTTGGTAGTCACTTTCTCCAGAGAACCTTTACATAAATACCTGTAATTCCATTAGATAGAAAGCACACGTTTTGTTATTTAAACTTACGGTCTAGCCGACAGCTTCAAGTCAGGAACACACAGATTGTCTTCTCCACAGTCCACCAGAATGTGAGCCTGTGTTGTATAAACACACATCAGGAACAATCTAGGAAAATCTGATTCACATCCTTTTTCTTGAAAATTCTGAATGGTGCCACAAACGGAACCAAAGCTTTCCTCTCACTGTGCATGACTCTACCCAAGCCAATAGCCTACATTTCACAGTGACCTCCCAATACAGGCCACTTTACATAATAGCCCAATTCCAATGCACTCTGAAATATCTGTAAAGAATGCAACTCTGGCCATGGCTTGAGGATTACAGGCTGTATTGCTTCCATTACAGCCACATTTTGAACAAATTAAATCTTGGTTGCACAAGAGGAAAGGCTTCCGAGAAACACAATCATGCAGTGTTTCAGGAAACATGGTAGGAAAACTCCCAAATGTTGCATGTCTGCATGCAGAAATAAAAATGAAAGGAGCTGGCTTTAGTCTTAAAGCCATAAGAACAACACCCCAGAGAGCTTGCTTGAGAAAATGCCGTCAAAGACCGTGAAGGACTTACCTGTTCACTAACAACGTTTTCTCTGTAGTAGTTCAATATTGGTTTCACTTCCAGGCCTTCTTTAAAGGTGGATTCATCCAAACTGTAATTCAAACTAATGTTGATTGGAGATAATTTATCTCGGAATTCAGTTTCATCCTAGGAAAAATAATCACAAACTCAACAGAGGCTCCATGAAATAGCTGCAAGATGTCAGTCTGCAAAAGTCAGGCAACACTGGAATTTACTCAATGAAAGTGAATAATGAAACAATTATCCTTGCAGCAGGCTTAGATGGAGGCTGATTTATGTGGTATATAGTAGCCAACATGCCTAATATACGTGCAGTGATGAAATCATTTAGAGCTGCGGCTTCATTGAAATATGCTTCTGGAGCCAATCTTTGGGTTCTACAGACCTTCAACAACTCATGCAGAACTGGTCAAGTTGCAAAGTAAAATATTACACGTGTATATCATAAACGTCACAAAAAAATCATGAATTTGGATTTTTGTTTTCGTGAGGTTGCCAGAATTTATGAGTTCTCTCTTGGGGCCCAGAAGAAGAAAACATCTTGATTCTCTTCCTCTCATCATCTTTTTAAGCCCTTGCCTGCATGAACTTCAGAACACCTTCAGGACATTTGAAGTTCTCTTGGAAAAAGAAACAGAACTCCTTTAGTAGGGAGGGGTAAGCAGCAAACAGCAAGCACTAGACACATAGTGGATATGTCACCCCTTCAATTGTGTGCCAATCGAGGGTCAGGTATCCAACTTTTCATTCTTGAGTGTGATTGTGAACCTGTGATCTTTCCTAGGGTGGTCCTTGCTAACTAAGCCCCCTAATGGAAAAGAGAAATTGAGACAGTTATCACAACCTCACAACTGGCAAGGTGAAGATAGGTAATTGTGTTATAAATATTTTTACTTTAAAATTTCGGTAGGTTTTGAAGTCATTGTAAAAACACATTACTTTAAAGAAGATAATTATAAATTACTTCTAATAAAAGCTTTGAATGCCTAAATGTTTTCCTGAGTTGGCTCTGAAATGTGCATTGATAAAATCTAACAAGACATACTCACATAGGAGAAAAATTCACATAAATTGTGTTGCGCTTTTATGTTTCTTGGGGAGGAGGTTGGTAGAAATGAAAACCATGTGAGCTGAATGCCATTATAAAGATTTTGCTCAAAATGAAAAGAAGCCTTAGAAATTAATAGCAACACATCATCAGGTTAGTTGAAGTCAGGGTCAAGAGGAGAGCATTTGACCCTAAAATAAAGTTTCCTGCTATGAAAATGAAAACAGACAGATGGGGGTCTATGCAGACAAATATGATGGTTAAATGGAGAAAAATGGTTGGAATTTGGATATGAAGGTGAGAGGCCGGAGAAGTCTTCCTGGAATACTTACTCGAAGGTAAACGATGAAATCCTGGCACTGGTGGGATTTCTGCCGTTTTATCACAAGAGGGAAGACACGATGAGCCTGATGGTTATCAAGGAAGAGCGTCCGTTTAATGGCTCCTTTCTGTTTCAGGGAATCTAATTGCACCTCTGCCGTCAAGACTAAAGGACAGAAGTAAAGTGGGGAAAAAGTATTCAGTGAATACAGTGCTCTATCAGCGAGATGAATTTCCATTTCAAGTTGCTTATTCAGGAAACATTTATTTTTCATAGTTGAGATCAAGCATGATAAATGAGCTGGAAAAATTTTATAACATACTCTCCAAGCTAAAAATTTTTTATAATGGTTTTATAAAAGTTGTCATTTTCCCTGTAATTATATGTTCTTATAAATAATAGTATTACCAAGTATTGAAGTAATATTTATTAGACGATTCCGTATATGCAACAGACATCTTGATATTCCTCAAGGGTTCTTTCATTTTTTATGGTCTGTGCAGAGAAATGGTTACTGTTCAAGTTTCTTAGTATAGTATAAGAATGTAAAAATGAAAACGTGCTTACCTATTGTGTTTGAAATGCTCTGGCCTGTGACCGATGCACATACTCTTAAAGAAAAGCTATAGAAAATAATAGTAATTTATTGGTTAATAGAGTTTTGAATCTAAAGTAGAAGCCTTCCTTCATCCCAGATAATGAATATCATTTTCTCTATATATTTCTAATTACACACACGCACACACACACACACACACACACACACCCCTTCTACCAATTGATCTCAACACTAATACAATCAAGACAAGTGACATTATTATTACGTGGAAGGTAATACTGGAAAATAGTACAGGAGGTTAGCTGATTTAATCAATTGCTCAATTAATCAATCACTTGTTGCTTTTATTCAATGAATACATGTCAGTATCTTCCATGTGCCAGGGAGGGAAGAATTAGGCAGCAGAGCAAGAGGATAGCTAGAGGTAAAATATGGAGGTGAGTAAAAATCTGGATCCATTTGAGGAAACTGAAGAAATTCAATGTGGTCGGGGCACTGAGCAAGATGGCAAAGTTGTAGGAGGCAAGGCTGGCTTGGTGGATCGGTGAGGAACGGGGCTTTGAAAGTCATGCTAAAAAATGCAGATTTAATCTTCAGAAGCATGGAACACATGGTATGCTTAACTTAAAACACGCACTCTGCTTGGAAGGAGATGGAATTTGGCAGAACCTTGCTACAGTTAGGGTAAGACTGGAGGTAGAGACGAGAAGAGGGAGGGGAGAAAGAGAAAACAGGAAGCTTAGCACGGCTGTCTCAAGCTAGGTGGGCACAATGATACAGGAATAAAGACAATCAGGAGAGGACAGATATCCATGAGAGATACTTTGGAGTTGTGCCTTGAACACACCATCACCACCATTCGAGGCAATGTCTGCACTGGCTTATAGGATGATCTGCACTTGGCTTTGGTCTGTGGCTACAGATGGAATGAGAGATGACTGACTCCCTGGCTGCCTTTGTTGAATGAAAGTGCTCACTTCTCCCTGAAAAATTCCAAGCCCTAGCAGCCATCACTAGAGATGGGGCCTTTTCGCATTTCTAGGAAAGTGAAAATATAAGAAAATACTTAAGTATGGTTTAATGACAATCATAAACTTTTTACCAGTAAAATACTATAGTATGATTTGGATATTTCTAAGGAATTCAAATGGAGTAAATAATCCTCAATCATACTTTAATTATGTGTCAGCTTCCTGTGTCAAATATAATGAAAATGTGTCACATCTGGGATTCATCTATCTACCGTGACCTCAGTCCATGTCTCTCCTCAGGGTAAATAATTTGCCACATACCATTAAGTCAAAAGTTTCCTGAAATGTCTACGCTATTACAAGTGTTTATTCCACTTGCCCAGAGAAATCACTGATTCCAACTCGCTTCTGCTTCAATTAGAATTATTGAAGAAAGATGAAGAGTTAATTACATCTTTCAATTTTGTAGTAAGCCTGGCTTTCAAAATTAGAATTTTTCTGCGTCCAACCTTTTTGAAAGTATTTGATTGTATGTTCAAATCGGCCAATGATCTTTTTTTCTATTCATCATTAACTGTGTAGACCAAAGCCATTAGCTTTTATAAAATAAATTCCTATTTGTAATTAAATTATCAACATATATACATTAAAATCATTTTAGATACAGTATTTTTAATACAAACAATTCAAAATCAATAACAAATTTTTAAAAAGGAATAAAGTTATATAAATGAACATTTTTTTTCCTTGTGGGACGGTATATAGTTGATAAATGATGTTATCAGCTAAAGGGTTACTATTTATTTATGAATTACATGTCAGTATAAATCTCTCTTTCTTTCTTAGCTCTCTCTTTCTGTTATCTGAATATCATTAGCAAATGGATGACTTTAACCTTTTTTCATACGAGTGTAATATGACTGCTACAATGTACTGAATTCTCAATAATAGCGCTCCAACCTAAACCTGCCTGTTCATAGATTACTTTAGTGGAAAAGAGTCTGTGAAGTCATAATTTTTCAAGCTGTCTGTTATGATCTATAAAGCAAATTTCAAGATTTTATAGTAGTGGGTTGATGTGTTCATTCTGAATTTAGAAAAACATACATACTATATTATATATAAGCACACATACATCACAGGTCATATAGAGCATAGAATAAGGGTCATTTGCAGGCCTACAGCTAATTACAAAGTATACTTGGGTCATTAGGGAAAGCTGTAAACTTTTATTAAATTAGAATTAAAATTTCAAACTAGAAATATTGGTCATTTTCAGTATGGCCCATTGGTCTAAATAGGTCTGATTGGAACAAAAAACCCATCAAATCAACCCAGGTCCCTTATTACATAAATTCTAAATTAAACTGTTTGTGGACAGTGCTTTTGATATGGCCAGAAGGCAGGGTGATACACTACATGATCTTCTGAGGCTAGTCCCAACCCAAGCATGGTTGGAATAATGATTCTGCGATGTGACCGTGCTCATAGCTGTCTATGATGAAGAGAAAATGAGATAAATGTGAAACATGATTTAAAAGTACAAAGCAATTCGTTTTATATTCTCATCAGTTTTCAGTCCTATTTCAGTGATAGCAAATAGCAGGTTTCACATGGTCACTCACATCTGACAAGTTTTTTTAATCAGGTTGGACAACTGGGTCGTTACTCCCTTTTACATTTCTAAAATGAAGTATTTCGCTAGTTTTTCTTTTTTTTTTTTTTTTTTTTTTTGAGACGGAGTCTCGCTCTGTCGCCCAGGCTGGAGTGCAGTGGCGCAATCTCGGCTCACTGCAAGCTCCGCCTCCCGGGTTCATGCCATTCTCCTGCCTCAGCCTCCCGAGTAGCTGGGACTACAGGCACCCGCCACCACGCCCAGCTAATTTTTTTGTATTTTTAGTAGAGAGGGGGTTTCACCGTGGTCTCGATCTCCTGACCTCGTGATCCGCCCGCCTCGGCCTCCCAAAGTGCTGGGATTACAAGCGTGAGCCACCGCGCCCGGCCTAGTTTTTCTTTTTATAATTGGTTAGTCGCCAGTTATGTTAATATTTATTGAGCTGGCTTTTTCCCCCCTTTTTCTAACTTAGAAATGCCAATTAAAGATAGATACTTTATAAAACTACACTGCTGTTTGAAAGACAAAGAAATCCACATCGATGGAAGTGAAGAACTATTTGCCAGGTAGAGTTTATGTGATAGTTTTCAGATGTATGGTATAAGGTTATATCAAATACAGACACAAATAACAGCAGAGAAAATCAACAGAGACCTTTCAATCATTTTGGAAAAACTAAGCTAAGTTCCTAAAATAAAGAAAAAAGAGAATCAAAGAAACACATTCTAGACTGAACCAGCTGTTAACTTTCTGTCTTCTGAGGCTCTGAGGCACCATTCACAAATTTTGCATGTGAAAATAAGACCTCTTCCAGAAAAATGTATGCAATAGAAACAAATGTAATTGTAAAGGGATATACATTTGTCCACATAACAAATTGCACTTTATCTTAATAATACGATTAAATGCAGTAAGAAAATGGCTCATGAAAAGAAAGACATTTTCTTGTTAAAAAGTAATATCCTTTCCATAAAACCAAACAGAACTCTTTTTTTTTTTTTTTTTTTTTGGAGGGGGTTCCCCCCTTTCCCCCCAGGCTGGAGTGCAGTGGTGCCACGCCTCCTGGGTTCACGCCATTTTCCTGCCTCAGCCTCCCGAGCAGCTGGGACTACAGGCGCCTGCCACCGCGCCCAGCTAATTTTTTGTATTTTTAGTAGAGACAGAGTTTCACCATGGTCTCGATCTCCTGATCTCGTGATCCTCCTGCCTCTGCCTCCCAAAGTACTGGGATTACAGGCGTGAGCCACCGCGCCCGGCCCCAAACAGAACTCTTAATCTGGTTAAAACACACACACACACACACACACACACACACACACACCACACACAAATATCCATTAAACTAAAAACCCTTAGAATCAATTATCTAGTTCAAAACAACAACATTCTATATCAGAGTGTACCACATGTGCTTAAAGGAATTCAGCCTAGAAGTCCACTCTGTTATGAAGATGTGAGCCTATTTGGGGGAAATACTGAAGTTTTAATACTCATGAACAAGTAGCAACTTTCTCAGTTCATTGTTCATTTAATCATGCATGGGTAAGGATAAATGCTGGCTCTGTGACATATTTTCTCAGATCAGGTTTTCATTATACTGTTTTATGGTTTTAAACCATTTTAAAATGTGCCCAGGGCGTTTTCCAACTCTTTTCAAAAGCAGTTAAAGAAGAGGGTGCTTTCCCGCCACACTCCCCAGCTCCCAGCAATAGGATGTTTTTCAAAGAATTCTTCAGGGTCCTCTAAGTCCCCACCCTCCGCCCTCAAAAGCTTTGACTCCAGTATGAACTCCTGTCAAAAGGCCATCAACAACATGTTAAAATTGGCTGGAAATAAGTTCTCTGGGTCAAGAGTGGTTAGTTCTGCAATTCTGACATTCTCAGAAACCAAAAATACTGTCTGAGTTAGACCACGTCTCCTGAAAAATAAGGGAAAAATATTAAACACCCCAAGGATTTGTTGATCTTTCAGAGGGTATATCCTGAAGGCATTAACCAACATAGTGACTTCTAACCCTTGAGGACCTACATATTGGGAAACAAAGTGGTATTTTCTTGAACTGTGTTATAGTCAAGTTCCATCTTGTACTCCCTCCAGATGGCTGACAAAATTCAGAAGGAACACTTTCAGGAGTCACATCAGCCAGCTTCTGAAAGTACAAGCAAAGCCTCCATCATCCAGGCAAAAGGAATAATTCAATCGCTATTCTTAATGACGGACACAAAAATACAGCTTATGGCACAAAAATCTTTACTTGTATAATGTGTTCCTTCTGTCTAGCTGTGCATGCTAAGTTACAAAACTGGCATCTGTTGTCAGCATAGAAAGCCCAGTAAATTAACTCAGTAAATTGACTAGTTAGAAATGGGACATCGGCTGGGCACGGTGGCCCACGCCTGTAATCCCAGTACTTTAGGAGGCCAAGGCAGGCAGATCACTTGAGGTCAGGAGTTCAAGACCAGCCTGACTAACATAGTGAAACCCCATCTCTACTAAGAATACAAAAATTAGCTGGGAATGGTGGTGGGTGCCTGTAATTCCAGCTACTCAGGAGGCTGAGACACGAGAATCGCTTGAACCTGGGAGGCGGAGGTTGCAGTGAGCCGAGATTGTGCCACTGCCCTCCAGCCTGGGTGACAGAGAGACTCCATCTCAATAAATAAATAAATAAATAAATAAATAAATAAATAAATAAATAAGACATTATATGTGCCTGGAAAGCAGTATCTATAAGCATATGCCAACATGTAAGAGTCTAGGTATTTTGTTATATTTTTACCGTGGTTAATGTTTATTTTAGTACACCAAGAATCTAAGAGCTATCTCCAAGATTTGTTTCACTGGGAATTTCCCCAAATGTTTTTACACTTCTCATCTCACATAGAGCCTGTAGATTGGAGAAGTAGCCTTTGAATGGTAAGCCAAAGATCAGCATCATATCATAGGCTCTCTTGAAAGACTAATTCCTTGCTACTCAAACTTGGGCCACAGATCAGCAGCAGCAGCATCTCTTGAAGTTTTTTCGAGAAATGCAAAATCTAGGCCCTACCTCAGACTTACTGAATCCAAATCTGTATTTTTCACAAGATACCCAGGTGATGTGAATTGACATTGGAGTTTGAGAAGCACTGGACTAACTCACCAGGCTGCAGATGTCATAGAGTCTGGAACATGGCAAGTTTTATTTTCAAGATTGATAATCACTGGGTGCAGCAGAAGTTGGGCATCTACAGTCACAACCGGTCTTGCTCTGCAGGGAGAAAATGCAGAGTTTGTTTGAATAAAACACAAAGGTGATAGGCAGGCAGAAGCCCATTTCACTGCATACCGAACTCAGTAGTAGACAGAATACTCCAGAGGCCATTGCCAACGTTCTCAGCATTTGTGCCAAGAATTTTGCTCACTGCATGAACAGATGGGTATCACACTCAGCTAATCACCTCAAAACACATCTGGAAGCACACAAACACAAATAAAGAGTGCTGTGGGTCTATCAAGCAAAGTTGCATACACAACCTAATTTCTTTATAAAGTGGGCCCCCAGTATTATGGCAATATTGCTGTGAAATATTGGTCTGCCACCTGCTAGCATACCTACATCTGTATCTGATGAAATACATCATCTTACAGCCATTCGTGTTTGTGAGTACTTAAAGTTTGCAACTTTTCATTGATAATTTTAATTTTGTGAGTACTTGAAGTTTGCAAATTATCATTGATAATTTTTAAATTTCCACTGATAGTTTTCAAGCTAAGCTTTGCAAATTTAGCTAAATACACGAAGGTGGGTTTGCAGAATAATTCTGTACATCAGCCAGAGAAGTGGTTCTCAATCCTGACTGCACAATATAATCACCTAAAGAGCTTTAAAACAAATTCTATGCCCAGGCCCTGCCACACCAACTGAACCAGAGCTTATGGGGTAAGGATCAGACATTGGAATTTTAATCAAAGTCTCCCGGTGATTCTAATACATAGCCAAATTTGAGGAGAGAGACTGACAGAGTGTAAGTAAACTCAATTCCAGCCACCCAGATGAGGATGACAAAACAAAAAAGTATTAATAAATCATGGGGGAAGGGAATAGAGCAGGTTTTGAAGCTTGGTTCCAAGATATGATCGTTGGAAGCCAAAGTCCTCAAATGACAGGGAGAAATGAAGCCATGTTGGATAAGTTTCCCCCCAACAAGAGGAAGGGCTGTGTCTTGGGACCGAATGGGTTTATAGCACTGCTTGAAACAATAAGTGATGGGCCTGATGGGATTTCTCCTAAGTTCCTTCATGCCACTTCTCTGTATTTTGTTACATAATTTTGCTTTCAATACTGTGTTAGTTCAACTCCTTGGAAAAGCAGATGATAAAACAGAACTAGATATGCAAGAGATGTACTGGGGTGAAACACTTATGAGGAAAAGTGGGGAGATAGTGGAGGGGGCTGGGAGTTCTGATGCCTGGAAGGATCAAGGGAAGGACAGAGGACTGGATAAGAAAGTTCTGGCCTGGGCAATGGAGAGTCCTTGAGCCAAATTTGCCCCTGAGAGGATTTCCATGTCTTGCAAAAACAGGCCTACATTTGTGTTCTTGTTGTGTCCACTTTGGCTGGGAGCAGCTCATGGAAAACACGGCCTTGTCATGAAAGTGGAGGATTGGAAGCGGAGCACCTGAGCCCTGTGCCCATTCTGCTCCAGCAGCTCTGAGTGGTGCACTCCACGGCCACCGCAAACCCAAGCCCCATACTTCAGAAACCTTGAGGGTTTCGACTGTCTAATTCTCTAGAACCTTAAGTGGGATATGGTTGGTACAAATCAACCTCTTTGAGTTTGTCTTGGGACTGATGAAGAAGAAAATCTTACCTATTTGAGGAAACTTAACCTTAGAATATCTCTGGAAGCTGACTAGGTTAACACTATGAGCCTAGTACACCCAGGTATGCCCTTGGCCTTTTGTCTTGATATCCTGACCTAGTGTCTTGAATTCTCATGTCATAAGCCGTTTTTTTTGTTTGTTTGTTTGTTTTTGAGATGGAGTCTCACTCTGTCTTCCAGGCTGGAGTGCAGTGGCACAATCTCTGCCCACTACAACCTCCACCTCCCAGGTTCAAGTGATTCTCGTGCCTCAGCCACCCGAGTAGCTGGGATTACAGGCGTGTGCCACCATGTCCTGCTAATTTTTGTATTTTAATTAGAGACGGGGTTTTGCTATGTTGGCTAGGCCAGTCTCAAATGCCTGACCTCAAGTTATCCACCCACCTTGGCCGCCCAAGTGCTGGGATTATAGGCGTGAGGCACCGTGTCCTGCCATAAAACTTTTTTTTTTTTTTTTAAAGAAGCTGAAGTTGAGCACCACCTCTTTCCCAGTTACTATTCTGTGTACACCACACGCATATTCTCACTGAATCCTTTGAACAAAGGTAACCTTATAAATATTGTTTTTATCCTTCTTTTACAGATCAGAAATCTGAAACTCTGAAAGTGATAAGAACTTGCCCAGGATTACAAATCAGTCAGTGTATGGAATGTCCAGGATTGGAATCCATAGCTGTTGTATTTGAACTGTTTTCAATACTTGCCTTTGGAGGCTACCAACTCTTGGAATGTTCTATTCCCTAACTTAGTGTCCAGTTTGATTATAGAAGCCAGGATAAATAGTAACATTCTTCTACCCTGCACCCCTTCTTTACAAGTGAACATTTCAATACATTTCCAAAGCATAGAGAATAAATCAAATTCAGTAACATCTAAAAAGTGGATCATTTTATAAGATCTGCTTCATTTCATATCTTATTTAACATTATGTTCATAAAATCTGGAAGTTTGGTCATGCAGTATGAGAGTAAAAATGCAAAGGAAAGAAAGAGTGAGAGCAAAAAATACCTCTAGACCTTAAAAGAGCATCTAAATATTCCCCAGAATAAATCGTTGGAATCCTCTCTTTAAGGCAAAACTAACAAGAAAATGTATTTGAAACAATGAGAAAAACATTTGAATACTACCAATCACGTACCTGTAAACAGCGACTTTTCCTGTTCCAAATGCACCCACAATCAAATCTTAAAAAGACAAAAACACAGAACACATACATGAATCGTATAGAAGCAATTTACTAAGTTCAAAATCGTAAGTAGCACATAGAATACCCCTACATGCTGATGGTATGAGAGCCACAAAATTAGAAGAGAAATCACACCTTTCTTAAGGCATTTTTGAAAGGATGTTGGAGCTTCACTATAACCAACTTGATAAAACGTCCATCAGTGGATCTCAACCCCTTCTGTGCTTAGGAAGGTCAATTTCTAGAAACCCATCATCGCATCACTATCCTATCCTCCAGGTTCAAGGCACATACCCCCAGGGAAGGAAAAGGGGAAAGTCAGGTGGTTAGTGTCCGCTAGGTACCAGGCTCATTACACATTTCGTGTTATCACTCTCACCAGTGAATACCCTATGAGGAAGGGTTACTAACCCAGAAGTGGAGTGTTCTGATTGTCATTTTGACACAACCGTTTGCTCTTTACAAATAGTATGGGTGGTAAGTATAATTTTGGCAAAGCAATCAGTAGTATATAATATAACTAACATAATGATCTGAAGTAACAACAGCAATCCTAATGAATAGCACATGGAGGAGCACTGTGTGCCAGGAGTCCTTTTAAAGGATTTCCTTTGAATGATTCCTAACAAGAAGGTAGGAGGTCTTTATTATTAGCACAGTTTTGCAAATGAGTCAATTGGGACTTAAGAAGGCTAAACTATAAATCTCCTAACATTCACGCAAGTAGGTAAGTGGTGGAACTGGGTGACTGCAGTGGAGCAGTCCCGGACTAGGTAAGGGGGAATGGTCACAATTATTTAGGTGATTGGCTAACATAGAGGTCAAACTGTCTGGTTTTTTTTTTTTTCCTGTTTTGACAGAGTCTCACTCTGTCGCCTAGGCTGGAGTGCAGTGGTGCAATCCCGGCTCACTGAAACCTCCACCTCCAGGGTTCAAGTGATTCTCTTGCCTCAGCCTCCCGAGTAGCTGGGACTACAGGCACCCGCCACAACGCCCGGCTAATTTTTTGTATTTTTTAGTACAGATGGGGTTTCACCGCATTAACCAGGATGGTCTTGATCTCCTGACCTCATGATCCACCCGCCTTGGCCTCCCAAAGTGCTGGGATTACAGGCATGAGCCACTGCATCTGGCGGGCTTTTCTTAATCTCATTTACAATGACTGTCCCTAGTAGAAGCAATCAAACACAAATAAAAATGACAGTGGCTAAATCTGCAGAGTAAAATTTAGATGTAAGAAAACTGGACCTCCATGGAACCAACCTAAGTGTCCATCAACAGTGGATTGGATAAAGAACATATTGTACATAAACACCATGGAATATTATGTAGCCATAAAAATGAATGAAATCATGTCCTTTGCAGCAACATGGATGGAACTAGATGCCATTATCCTAAGTGAACTCAGAAACAGAAAATCAAATATTGCATGTTCTCACTTATAAGTGGGAGCTAAAACAGTGAGTACACATAGATGTAAAGATGGTAATGATAGCCACTGGGGACTCCAAAAGTGGGGAAGGAGGGAGGGAGATAAGGGTTGAAGAATTACCCACGGAGTCGAGTGTTCAATCTTTGAGTGATGAGTATGCTAGAAGCCTAAACCCCTTTATGCAATATACTCATGTGACAAACATACACACGGATCCCCTGAATCTAAAATAAATCTAAAAAGAGAAAAAGAAAACTGGACTTGGTAGAAATAAGGGCCACAGAAGAAGACTTACAACAGTTGAAACTATAATTGGTTAATTCTAGCACAATGCGAATGAAAATAGAAAAACAAAAAACAAAGGTGGAGGGAGGTCCTATTTGGCCACTCCATATGGAAAACTAAGTCAGGAATTAAATTGGTGTAATGGAATTTGTACAGAAAAATGATTTATAGCCGTATTCCCTTTGGCACTCACCTTTTGCACAGGTGATGTTGAGTGTCAACTTGATCAGATTGAAGGATGCAAAGTATTATTCATGGGTGTGTCTGTGAGGGTGTTGCCAAAGGAGATTAACATTTGGGTCAGTGGACTGGGAAAGGCAGACCCACCCTGAATCTGGTGGGCACCATCTAATCAGCTGTCAGCACGGCCAAAATAAAAGCAGGCAGAGGAACGATGGAAGACTAGACTGGTTCAGTCTTTTGGACTCCATCTTTCTCCCATGCTGGATGCTTCCTGCCCTCAAACATTGGACTCCAAGTTCTTCAGCTTTGGGACTCGGACTGGCTTCCTAGCTCTTCAGCTTGCAGACGGCCTATTGTGGGACCTCACTTTGTGATCGTGTGAGTCAATACTCCTTAATAAACTCCCCTTTATATGTTCAGCAATCCTATTAGTTCTGTCCCTCTAGAGAACCCTGACTAATACACCGTACATGTGAACACAGAGAGACTGCAGATGATTCTCCCCCTGAGGGCTTAGTGCCCCTGGGAATGGCTTTTAGTCAATTACAGGTAGGAATTAGAAAGTGAGTGGCCCAGCTTCCTTATCAGTCAAGTGGGATAGCTGAGGTCTGTTCTTTGACTTTGCTTTCCCCAGCCAGATGGGGCCCTGATTGCCCATAGTGGCAACTGGTTTGATGATGATCTTTATTGCATTCTTCTTTTCCATGTCTCTCTTCTCTATGTTTACCAATATTTCTCAGGATTTCTTAAATACACTGCTTGTTTTCTCATCCTTGTCTTAATGCCTGCTCTGGGACAACCCAACTTAAGACACAATAATACTTGTTAAAATTTAAAAAAAAAAAGATCTGAAAGTTCTCCAGGTCAAAATCACTGTCAGATGTCTTAGGTTCTACGGATACAGAATCTGATTCAGTTATTAGACTTGGAACTTGACTCCAGAGCTCCATATTTAAAAACATGTGCATGCTGATGTTCAAATAAGTTGAACAGACGTCATCTAAAGAGCTCCGTATTCATGAAATTAAAGAACACGTTAAGCGAAGGGCTACACCTTGGCCACCTACGACTCATGGAATAAAACATTGTTTTGTAAGGGTTTAAATCTCTGAAGCCAGATGCCGAAGTTTCTAAGTTTACCAGTTTTTAAAATGATAGCGATAAATTCTATCAGAATTTCAGTTTTTCAACTATGTTTACATGTATTCTTTCTGTTACATTGTCTCTTCTAGCAGATAAGTACATTTTTTTTTTCTTAATCAGAGAAAAAAAGAGCTACTGATTTGAAGAAACATGAGCTCTGTTCTTCCTGTGTAATTACAAACTCCAATATTTAGACAAGTGTAACACAGGTGGCCCTGGCCTGAATCCATATCTGTTGACATGACACCAGATAGGAGAGCTCTGTTATGAAAACTGATTCAGGATGAATTACATGCTTTGTTCTTGGCTCCAAATAAGGTGAAATATTTATTTAATAAGATTAGACATTTTATAAATAACAGGCGAATTTTAAGAATTGATTCTCTGGAAATGGCACAGAAAATAAGACTGTAAGCCCTTCCAGGGCAGGAATCTTTACGTTTGCACATCCCCAAATATTCATGGAATGGTATGGGTTGAAATGAATGAAGAAAGAAATAACCTTTGCATGCATGTTACCAGGCACAGTGCCAGATACAGAACAGAGACTTCATAAGTGCCTGATTAAATAGGGAGCATAAGTAATAATGTAATAATAAACTAAAGATACTAGAGATGAAGAAAATGAAACAATTAATTAAAACCGACTAATGTCAACTGCAGCTAAATTCTGCTAGAGTTTTGCATGTATACTTGAAGGTGTTGAGACACACACACACACACACACACACACACACATATACATTCCAGATTCTAGAAAGTAATAGAAAGTCTCCATCACAACTAGATTGTCATTATAGGTGAGAATTTGAGGGACACCCTCCCAACAGTGATGCGACATGGGCTTTTCCTTTAGGAACTTTAATTCCTGTGCCTTCGGGTGGGATTTTTTTCTACTCTGGAAAAATAAAATAACTGGCAACACAGGCCACAATTTTCTTCATGAGAATGTGGTCACAGTTATTCAGAGGCAAAGAAAACAGTTACCTACCACAAAAGTATGTTTGCCTTTAGAGACGCTACCTTGGAACTATGCCTGCTAGAAAGAGCCAGAAGTACTTATGCTCCGGGCCTTAAAATTGTCAGATCTCTCCAGGGGAGGAGAACTGATTTGCTGGTTTGTGTTTTGAATGAATTTCTCTTTTCAAAATACGTGGTTGGTTTTGGACAGCACTACACTGCTTCCATCTATACACAAATAAGTATAGAAGTTTGTGTATGTGGCGGGGCGCGGTGGCTCACGCTTGTAATCCCAGCACTTTGGGAGGCCAAGGCGGGCGGATCACGAGGTCAGGAGATCGAGACCACGGTGAAACCCCGTCTCTACTAAAAATACAAAAAAATTAGTCGGGCGTGGTGGCGGGTGCCTGTAGTCCCAGCTACTCGGAGAGGCTGAGGCAGGAGAATGGCGTGAACCCGGGAGGCGGAGCTTGCAGTGAGCCGAGATTGCGCCACTGCACTCCAGCCTGGGCGACAGAGCGAGACTCCGTCTCAAAAAAAAAAAAAAAAAGAAGTTTGTGTATGCAGCGTGTCTGTTATGTATCTGTTCTATTTATATACACATACATTTATATTTATGCTGGAGTGTGTGTATTTATGTGTGCATGTGAAATAATATTTAAATAATACTCAGAAATAATATTTTAAAATATTGCATAATTCTGTGCTTAGGAATTTAAATGATAATCTGGAGACAAAGTAGTTTCAGGGCTGATATTTGAATTTGTAACACTTGGAACATTTTTTTCTCCCTTACTTTGAGATAACGGGACTGATACCATTATCTGTGTTTACTTCCATTCTATAAATGCCTTAAGGGCAAATTGAAAACAAACAAATAAAAAACTTTGCCTTTCGCTATACATAGACACTTAAGCTGGCTTTTTTTTTTTTTTTTTTTTTCTGGAGGAAATAACTGACAATTAAAATTGGTTCTTTCCTTTCAATCAAAAACTGTTCCCAAACTGCTGGAGGCCTTTGCTATTGCCTCACATTGCCTGAGAAACATAGTTTATTTTCTTTTTGGCTTTTGGTGGAACAACTGAGTACTTTTAAGGAAACAAAAAGGGGACATTAGCATGAATGCAGGATCAGTTGGCAAGAAAAAAAACCCCTAAAAATGTGAGGTCATAGGAGATGCATTACACCTATGTTTTGTATTTTATTTCTTGCAAATCGTTATTTTTAAATGAGGAAGAAGAGCCAAGCCTTTAAAGTGGTGCTTGGTTTGCAGAGTCTGATTTCGCTAATTTGGGAAGGAAATTTTAGTGTTGGAAGAAGTTCTATTTGAAAACATCAGCTTTGTTTTGAGTGTGGATCTGAGGTTTGGATTAGGTGGGCAGGAAACAGTGAAGGGAGGGAGAGTGGAACCCTCCTAGGGAACGGTCAGGCCAAAGGGGAAGATGAGGAAGGGCTGACAGTATCAGATTAAAGAATCAGTCAGGCATGGTGGTATACAACCTGTAGTCCCAGCTGCTTCAGAGGCTGAAGTAGCAGGCTCGCTTGAGCCCAGGAGTTTGAGATTGCAGTGAGCTATGATGGCACCACTGCACTCCAGCCTGGGCAACATAGTGAGACCCCATTAAAAAAACAACAGCTGGGCACAGTGGCTCACACCTGTAATCCCAGCAATTTGGGAGGCCAAGGCAGGCAGATCACCTGAGGTCAGGAGTTCGAGACCAGCCTGGTCAATGTGGTGAAACCCCGTCTCTACTGAAAATACAGAAATTAGCCGGGCATGATGGTGCATGCCTGTAATCCCAGCTACTTGGGAGGTGGAGGCAGGAGAATCACTTGAACTCGGGAGGTGGAGGTTGCAGTCAGCGAGATCATGCCACTGTATTGCAGCCTGGGTGACAGAGCAAGACTGCATCTCAAACAAAACAAAACAAAACAAAAAACAAAAAAGAATCACCCAGAATCATTTCAGGGGAGCAGTCTCTGTGGCCACCCAAGCACCTATACTTCCTAAGCTAAGTCACCTTCTTCCTGCTTCCTTCTTCCCACCTCTCACTCTCATCTCCTTGATAGATACACTGTTCCCAAAAATGCCATCGGATATCTCCTTTTTTTTGGAATTAAAAAACATTTACTATTTTAGAATAATTCCAGACAATGAGAATGGCCACCAGGAATTTCCAAACAAATGTGAAACATGGAAGTGTCTATCTTATGGTTGTATAAAAACATTATGATTAATCAAAAGGGAAGACCTCCTTAAACATGACCAAAAATGTAGAAATCACAAAGGAATTTTAAAATCTAAATGACTTTCATAGCAAAAAAATAAAAAATAAAAAAATAAAAAAAAACCACATGAGCAAGGTTGAAAGAGAAACAAAAGCAACAGGGTGAAATGTTTATAATGTATATGCGTGATCAAATGTTAATATTTTTCAATGTTTAGAAGAATGTTTGGCACTTGGTTAAAAAAAAAAGTTAACATTTATTATTATGCCTAATCTGTAACAAATTCATACAAATTAATATTAAAACTATAAACATTCTAATAAAAAGATTACAAACAGGCATTTCACATAAAAATAAATATCTGTGACTAATAAATATATGAAAAGACTTCAACCTTACTAGCCATCAAAGAAATCCAAATGAAAGGAACATAGAGATATCATTTTTTTAACCTTGTAAATTGGAAAAGATTAGTACTAGGCAGTGTTGGATAGAGAGCAGAGGTATGCTTATAGGCTGTTTGAGCGAGTATAAATTGGCATTATTTTCATGGAAGGCAGTTTGTTGATATGTATGACTATGTGTACCATTGACCTAGTTTCTACTTCTAGGAATTTATCCTGAGGATATATTGGACAGTTGTGTAAAGATGGATCAAAGAAAAGCTAATATTCTAAATGTTTTCAATATAATTGCCTCCTTTAAGTGCTACAACAATCCTATGAGAAAGATACTTTTATCATCCCCATCTTAGAATGAGAAAAATGAGGTACAGAGCCTGAATACAGTAAAGTCACAAGACAAAAGTTTAAACCGAGGCAGTCTGGCTCCTGAGCCCACACTGGGATCCTTTTTACACTGCCTTCTAGGTGCACATCTACGTGCTGTTTTTATTCTCTCCTTCAGCCTTTTAAAAAAAATTAAAGACATGGCCAGGCATGGTAGCTCATGCCTGTAATCCCAGCACTTTGAAAGGCTGAGGTGGGTGGATCACTTGAGGTCAGGAGTTCAAGACCTGCCTGACCAACATGGCAAAACCCCATCTCTACAAAAAATACAAAAATTAGCCTGGTGTGGTGGCAGGTGCTTTTAATCCCAGCTACTCAGGAGGCTGAGGCAGGGGAATTGCTTGAACCCAGGAGGTGGAGGTTGCGGTGAGCCGAGATTGCAGCACTGCACTCCAGCCAGGGTGGCAGAGTGAGACTCCATCTCGATAAATAAATAGATATAAAAATAAATAAATAAAGATACATTTTATTATGATAAATTTCATCCTTTTTAGTAAGCAGAGCTAAGAGCTTTGATAAATGCACCCAGACCTATAACCACTTCCACAACAAGATAGAGAACAGTTCCATTATGCCCAAATGTCACCCATGCTGTTTTGTAGCCAAGCCTGACCTGTCTCCTAACCCCTGGACTCCACTAATCTATTTTCCAGAATTTCATATAAATGGAGTCATACA
This sequence comes from Hylobates moloch, assembly GCF_009828535.3. NCBI lineage: Eukaryota > Metazoa > Chordata > Mammalia > Primates > Hylobatidae > Hylobates > Hylobates moloch. The sequence continues at coordinate 15,320,861 of NW_026652277.1, forward strand.
GCCTTTTGAGTCTAGCTTCTTGCACTCAGCTCGGTGCATTTGAGATTCATCCACAATGTTGTGTGTTCCAGGAGTTCATTTTTTACTTCTGAGTAGTATTCCACTGTGTAGATGGCCCACAGTTTATTCATCCATCCCTGGCTTAGGGATCCCTGAGGTGTTTCCAGTTTTTGCAAAGTCACTGTCAACATCTGTGTACAGGAGTTTGTGCATCAACAGGCCAATTTTGACTTGCCCATCATCTTTGAATCTCTCTAAAACCTGTGAAGACTTCTCTGAAACACAGTGTTGTATGTCAGGTGTAAAATTACCAAGTGACAGCTGAAAAATCAGCAATTCTCAACTCCAGTTCACTTTGCTACTGGCTTCTAAATGACATTGCACAAGTCAATCTTCATTGCTGAATCTCTGGTGGTCCTTAAGTTTCCCTAGATGAGAAGGGCAAGAGCTCAGTAGCATTTGTTGGAGTCTGATGACTGCATTCTGGGCACTTTGATGTACAATCCAGGACTCTGCTTTGCTTTTGGACTCAGCTTTGTTCCTGCAGATTTAGGGACTCCTTGTGCCTCCGCTGAGAGACAGCCAGTTTCTGGCTTTCTCCCTGGCTTCACCAGACTGGACTTCTTCCCATTCGCCTTCATAACTCAGCTCTACAGACGCCTGACTCCTGTTTTGGCAATACCACTGCCCACAGCTCACAGAATCTCCTCCAGGAACTGCCCATCACTGCCCAGATCCCATCCTGCCAATCCTCTTTCCACAGCACCCAAATGTTTTAAAGATGAACTAAGGCCATCAAGTATAGTTGTTTACATAAACCAACCCAAGTTTGGCTCACTTTCATACAATGATGATATTAAGAGAAATAAGAGGATTCGAGGTAATGTGTCCAATGGTGGGGTTACAGATGGCGGATACATCTGGCAATGTCCACTTGTGAGTGGGCTATGAAATTGGCTTAAGTGTCTGGCATTGCAAACGCAGCTCATGTCTGTGGGAATCCAGTGTTTAGATAAGTCTCCTTGACTTTGGCAAACGTTTTAATCTAAAAATAGAGGTTGCCTGCCTGCCTTGCTTTTTTATTGCAACATGCAAAATATTACTGAGAGGAAGGTTATGAGTTGAGGAAGAAATGTTTGAAAAAAAAAAAAAAAAGCATGATTTTATCCCAGAAAGTAATAATCCTAACAATCTGTCTGAAATGCTTCCAAATGAACTCTGAAGGAAAACATTTATGAGTTGGAACGTGGTATTAGGTTGCAACATTCTAATTTACTGGGGGATTGTTTTCCTTTTAAAAAAATCCCACAGAAAATAACAGCAGAATATCAAATGATGAGTCTGCCTTATGAAAATAGTTTTCTGTATATTATTAGCGTCTTGTGGCTACGAGAATGATCCTTCCACCTTCAATTGTTTGATCTTCCACTTGTTACATTTCGTGTCACCGTATCAAAGGCATTTAACTTTATCCTCGTCATGGGCCACACTGAATCACAACATGTGTGCCATCTGTGCAATTGCTGAAAGCCCTGGAGGAAGGTTTATTTCTACAGTGCCAGCGTCACTTATATGTAGCTGCCTGTTGGAAAGAGTTTCACAGTCTCCAGAAGAGCGTGATAGCTCACAAAGATGCTTCCCTGACACCTAGCCTGACAGATAAACGCCTATTGATAAAAACCTGATGGGACTTGATGCTTTCGCTAAGTGTTTTAGGCAGAATTGTGTCCCCCCAAAAAAGTCCTATGTTGAAGTCCTAACTGCCAGCACCTCAGAATGTGACTATATTAGTCAGAACCTCAGAATGTGACTATATTAGCCAGCACCTCAGAATGTGACTATATTAGCCAGCACCTCAGAATGTGACCGTATTAGCCAGCACCTCAGAATGTAACTATATTAGGAGATAGTGATATAGGAGTTAAGAAGAAATTATTTAGGCAGATATGAAGGTACAGGAATCCTCAGTAAGGTTTTCCTTTTTATGAAAAGCAGCCCCCAAATCATTTTCTTTTCTAGCAAAGAGCAGCCTATAAAATCGAGCTGTAGACATAGACAAGCAAGCTGGAAGCTTGCATGGGTGAATGCTGGCATCTGTGCCAATAAGAAAAGGCTACCTGGGACTAGGCATGTTCAAAATGGTGGCTCCATCTTTGCCAGCCGGGTATATAGTAAGGAACAGGCAACATGGCACCTGCCAGGCAAAAACTCCATTTGCATGATAAGATTAGGGTGGGGCAGCCAGCTTCCTTGCATGTTATATAAATGTCACACCTGGTTCAACCAATCTTTGGGCCCTATGGAAATCAGACACTGCCTCCTCAAGCCTGTCTATAAAATCCAGTGCCCTCTGGAGAGAGAGCTGTTCTCCTGTCTTTCTTCCTTTCTTTTTTTGGAGACAGTCTCACTCTATTGCCCAGGCTGGAGTACAATGGCTCACTGCAACTTCCGCCTCCCGGATTCAAGCAATTCTCCTGCCTCAGCTTCCTGAGTAGCTGGGATTATAGGCACTCACCACCATGCCTGGCTAATTTTTGTGTTTTCAGTAGACACGGGGTTTCACCATGTTGGCCAGGCTTGTCTTGAACTCCTGATCTCGTGATCCTCCCGCCTTGGCCTCCCAAAGTGCTGGGATTACAGGCATGAACCACTGCACCTGGCCTCCTTTCTCTTTCTTTAGCTTATCAAATCTCTGCTCCTAAGCTCAGTTCTTGTGTATATCTGCACCCTCGATTCCCTTGTCGTGAAACAATGAACCTCAGGTATTTACCCCAGACAAAAACGCTGCTTCAGTAGGGTCTTTAAAGAGGTAATTAGTTTAAAATAAGATCATCTGAGTGGGCCCTGATCCGATAGGACCAGTGTCCTTATAAGAAGAGGAAGCTAAGACACAGACATATGCACAGAGAGAAGTCAACGTGAAGACGTAGGGAGAAGATGACCATCTACAAGCCAGAGAGAGAGGCTTAGAGGAAACCAACCCTGCTGACGCCTTGATCTTGGACTTGCAGCCTAGAGAACTGGTAGGAAATGTATCCCTGTTTGAACCCTGCGGTCTGTGGTGATGTGTGATGGCAGCCTTGCGATTGACGGAGTTGTAAGGGAGATGGGAGAGGAAGGGAAGAACAGGTACACAGGTGGTTCCCTATACTGGACACCCTCATCTAACAATTCATTATTGAACTTCCAGCATGAGCCAGGTCCCACCCTAACTGCCCAGGATTCAGCAGGGGGCTTTAAAAACAGATACTCCCCTGCCTTCCAGCTACTTAGAGTCTATCAATCAACTCACGGAGGGGTCATTTTACAAACACAGGCCAGGATCCACTGAATTGAAGTCCCTGGGTGGGACCTACTTTCACTGGATCACTCACATTCTGATAAGATCCTTCGCTTTCACATGTTTGAGAAGAGGAAAGAGTGTAAGTTTCTGCAACTGGTATGCAGCAGCCCTCAGGCACAGAAAAGAAAGGAAATAGGATGGGAGGGGCTGAGCATCCCCCAGATAAGCTTCACCTGCTTCACTCTTTAGTCTGTGGTCTGGTTGGACCGCCAGCTTTCTGGCTTACGCTGGCTCTCTCATGAACTTCTCGTAGGGTTGATAGTTTTCAGGTAACCAGCTTTTAATGTAATTGCAGGAAAACGTCAGTAAGAAAATCTAAAAGGGTTGGCATATAGAAAGAAGAGCGTCACGTGAACAATGCTTGCAAATAGGAAGGACAAAAGAGACAAAAGAGGACTTTGTTGCTGTATTAGTTATTTTGAAAACCTCCCATCTGTCATCCCAGAGGAGGTTTGAGACAGAGATTCCCCAAGTCAACATCTGATGGCACAGGCCTGGGTCTGGGGTGCAGAACCTGGACCCTCAGCCTTGGAGCTTGTTTTCATGCCTCCTACTGTCAGAGGCATTTGAACCAGGGCAACTCCATCTTGAATAGGGGCTGGGTAAAATAAGGCTGAGACCCGCTGGGCTGCATTCCCAGGTTAGTCATTCTTAGTCATAGGATGAGGTGGGAGGTCAGCACAAGATACAGGTCACAAAGACCTTGCTGATAAAACAGGATGCAGTAAAGAAGTCGGTCAAAACCACCAAAACCAAGATGGTGATGGGAGTAACCTCTGGTCCTGCTCACTGCTCTTTATATGCTAATTATAATGAAATGCATTAGCATGCTAGAAGACACTCTCACCAGCCCTATGACAGTTTGCAAATGCCATGACAACGTAAGAAAGTTACCCTATATGGTCTAAAAAGGGGAGGAACCCTCAGTTCTGGGAATTACCCACTCCTTTCGCAGAAAGCTCACAAATAATCCACCCCTTGTTTAGCATATAATCAAGAAGTACAGTAAGTATAAGCAGCTGAGCGGCCCATATGCTGCTGCTCTGCCTATAGTAGCCATTCTTTATTCTCTTACTTTCTTAATAAACTTGCTTTTACTTTATGGATTCACCTCTAGTTATTTATTTTTTATTTTTTTTCTTTTTTTTTTGAGACGAAGTCTCTCTCTGTCTCCCAGGCTGGAGTGCAGTGGCGCGATCTCCGCTCACTGCAAGCTCCGCCTCCTGGATTCACGCCATTCTCCTGCCTCAGCCTCCCGAGTAGCTGGGATTACAGGCAACCGCCACAACGCCTGGCTAATTTTTTGTATTTTTAGTAGAGACGGGGTTTCACTGTGTTAGCCAGGATGGTCTCGATCTCCTGACCTCGTGATCCGCCGGCTTCGGCCTCCCAAAGTTCTGGGATTACAGGTGTGAGCCACCGCGGCCAGCCAGATTCACCTCTACTTCTTGCATGAGATCCAAGAACCCTCTCTTGGGGTCTGGATCAGGACTCCTTTCCAGTAACACTACCTCCATTTGGCCAGTGGTGTTTAAAAATAAGAACAATTGACGTGCTCAAGGTGATGGATGTCCTTAATACCTTGACTTGCTCATTACACATTTTATGTGTATATCAAAATATCTCATGTACCCCATAACTACAAATATTATGTATCAAAAAATTAAAAAGGAACAATTAACTGTGCAGAGTACTTTACAGCATGCAAATTGTCTCTACAACAATCCTGAGTGGTGGGCATTGGTCTGATCACCTTTCTTGTGTGGCTGGATAGGCTAAGGTTAAGGAGCTGCAAGTGCGGCCGGCCCAAGCTGCAGAGCTGGTAACAAAAGAGAATTTAGGTCCCCTGACTCCCGGCGCTCTTTCCATCACACTGCTGTCTCGTACTCCTGGTCTCGCAGCCTGAACAGCAGCTGGCATCTGAGGGCCCAGTGAGAAAGGAAATTAAATCTTGGGACCCCAAACTCATTAAGCCAAAGGGAGAAGTCAAGCTAGGAACTGGGTCACACAGACCTGCCTCTCCCTTTTTGGTTCCTCAACAAGATGAAAAGCTACATGCCTCCCCCATATTTTGCCCACAAGGAAATTCCTAGTGAGCTGCAAGATCTTCACTCTAAGGGGTTTGCTTATATTTCACCACGGCAATGTAAACTGATAGCATATCTTTATAGGTACAGTCACCCCCACTGCCCATTTCGTCTATGTCGCCCCCTCTGCCCCATTTCGTCTATGTTATCTTATGTAAAAGGCAGGCTCCCTGCATTTTTCCTCTGCCCCACTTGTCTATGTCATTTTATATATAAAAAAAAGCAGATTCACTGAGCCAGACAAAGGCAGGAATGAATATTTTTCCCGACCCTCCTCTTACATGAAAATTGTGTATTTCTCAATATTCTGCCCTTTCCCTTTTAGATTTGGAGCCCTTAAAATTGTCTTCAGAGGCTGGGCGTGGCGGCTCATGCCTGGAATCCCAGCATTATGGGAGGCCAAGGCAGGTGGATCGCCTGAGGTCAGGAGTTTGAGATCAGCCTGGCCAACGTGGCGAAACCCCATCTCTACTAAAAATACAAAAATTAGCTGGGTGTGCTGGCATGAGCCTGTAATCCCAGCTACTTGGGAGGCTGAGGCAGAGAGAATCGCTTGGACCCGGGAGGCGGAGGTTGCAGTGAGCAAAGATTGTGCCACTGCACCCCAGTCTTGGCGACAGAGCAAGACTCATCTCAAACAAACAACAACAAAAAACAAAACAAATAAACAAAAAACCATGTTTGCAGAAAGGCAGAGACCTGTCTCCAGGAATGCATCCTTAACTTTGGCAAATAAACCTCTTAAAATAATTGACACTTGTCATTTTTCTCGATTGACACTGGTGATGGCAGAACTAGGGTCAAGGTTTAAACGCTAGCCAAGAATGTCTGCCACTTTGAGTAACAGGAGACAGATGCCAACATTTATTTTAAAGGGCATCATCATCGTCTCTACTTATATTTCCATTCTCATTCTGCACAAACATAAAATAGTTAACTGGATTTTAAGTAGAGTTGAAACACAGTGGCAAGTTAAAGATGTGAGCAACAATTTACATACAAGGTGTGCAGCTGGAAGGACGCTGGTTTATTTATTTATTCATTTATTCATATTCATTCATTCAATTATTCACTTAACAAATATCGACAAGTTGCCTTTTGTGCCAGCCGCTGCCTTGGGTGTTAGGATTTCGCAGTGAGTAATGCCAAATCCAGTCCCAGTCTCAACTAATACAGTGTCCAGTCTAGTGGAACAGAAAGGACATTTATCAAAGAATTGCACACATGTGTAATGTCCATCTGAGATCATTGTTTTCAGGGGAAGGACAACAGTTCAAGGAAGGCTTCCTGAGGAAGTGACATTTGACTTGAGTGTCTAAGTGGGAAATGAACTCCTGGGAAAATGGCCAGGGCACATAGAGACTTTGAGGCAGAAGGGATGCATCAGGTGAATGACATGAAAATATGGCTTTCAATTTACATATTAATAAATTTAAAGTGACATATTAAAAACCATGCAGAGGGAGGGAAGAAATAATGTGAGGTTCTAAGCACAGGAGAAATTGACTCCAACTAATTCATACTCCATTCCTCATACCCTATTTTAAAAAAAAAACCTGACTTTTTAATGATCACCATTCTAACTGGCATCAGATGGTATCTCATTGTGGTATTGATTGGTATTTCTCTAATGACCCATGATGATGAGCTTTTTTTCATACGTTTGTTGGCTGCATGAATGTCTTCTTTTGAGAAGTGTCTGTTCATATCCTTCACCCAATTTTTGATGGGGTTGTTTGTTTTTTTCTTGTAAATTTAAGTTCCTTATAGATTCTGGATATTATGCTGGAGAGGATGTGGAGAAATAGGAACGCTTTTACGCTGTTCGTGGGAGTGAAAATTAGTTCAACCATTGTGGAAGACAGCGTGGCAATTCCTCAAGGATCCAGAACCAGAAATACCATTTGGCCCGGCAATCCATTTACTGGGTACGTACCCAAAGGATTATAAATCATTCTACTATAAAGACACATGCACACGTATGTTTATTGCAGCACTATTCACCATA
>NW_026652277.1:15333298-15454832 GCF_009828535.3 Hylobates moloch
TACACCATGGAATACTATGCAGCCATAAAAAAGGATGAGTTCATGTCGTTTGCAGGGACATGGATGAAGCTGGAAGTCATCATTCTCAGCAAACTAACACAGGAACAGAAAACCAAACATCACATGTTCTCACTCATAAGTGGGAGTTGAACAATGAGGACACATGGACACAGGGAGGGGAACATCACACACTGGGTTCCGTCGGGGGGTGGGAGGCTAGGGAAGGGATAGCATAAGGAGAAATACTTAATGTAGATGACGGGTTGATGGGTGCAGCAAACTACCATGGCACGGGTATACCTATGTAAAAAACCTGCATGTTCTGCACATGTATCCCAGAACTTAATTTAAAAAAAAAAAAAAAGCCATGGCCAAGCAGGCTCTGTGGCACAATTGATAGTGCATTGGACTTCCAGCCCCGTCTCCCCACAAAAAAAAGCCATGGCTAAGCAGCAAATTTCTATTAACTGTATCTTTATAAGCAAGATCAAGTATAAATAATATCCTATCGTATTCACTGGGTTTCAGAAGGAACCCAGTCTCTGATTTTTTGGAAGGAAGTTAGTTCAAACTTAAACTGACAAGTGATTTGTGGCATATAAAATCTAATAGCCATATAGTTAGATCTCTTGTATCTGGTGAGGGAAGTTTGCTATATTTACTACCTATGAGTGGGATATGATTTAAACCTGCTTTGGGACAGAATCTGGATTCTGAAAGATATATTATTTGTGAAATAAGAAGGATTTATTACTAGTGAAAAGCTTTATCTGAGAACCTGATTCAAGCATGGGGAGGGATGGAGTTCAGGTGTGTGAGGGAGTCCTGGCTTCACGTTTAAGGTCATTGACATAGCTGTGTCGATAAGGTCCACTTTTTCAATAGGGTTGCCTCTTCAAAGGGGAATCAGAAATAAGGCAGATGGAGGTACTCACAGGTTTTCACAACACACTAAGCAAAATGGAAATATCTGTTTGAGAGAGATGACAGTTCCTACATTTTCATATCTTAATCTAAAGCTGGAAAAAAGTCATATTATGTTATTGGACTTGAAAATGACTATAGCTAATCTTTGTTTTGGTCTTTTCATAAATGCAGCTGTGAGTGTAGACAACAGTCATTCTCAACCTGGATCTGTGAATTTCTGAAAATAGTAATTCCTTCCTGGAAAGACATCCCACAAACAGGAGATTAGTGTATTTGTAAGTGACTGGGCAGAAGCAGGTCGGTATTTCAGGTTCATTCAGTGATGCAGATAGCAATTGTAGAACTCTTATCACGCCAAGGTCACTATAGCTTGAAATCAATCATGGTGAGGATATTTATAACACAGAAATTGGTAATGGTACAAATCTGGGCTTTTCTTTTTTCTCCCTGGGGAGCTGGTTGTTAACCATTTTTTAACACACCTCTGAATATAAAGGCAGATTTCAAGGTTAACGATATAGAGGCAGTGGGATCTCTTCAGACGTGTGCCCAGCAGCTCCCAGGCTGTCTTATGAAGGATGGGAGGCTGGACAATCACTGCTGGTCCTCATTCTTTAGACTCTTAATCTCCAGACACCTCCAGCCGCCCTGGCCTTACTGCTACATCATGTGGTTCATCTCATTATCCTCCCCTGGGATAGTTTAATGTCTTTTGATTTCATGTTTCTTTTTCATTATTACTCATTCTGCTCATTGCTAAGGAATGAGGTCCTTAAAGCACCACTTTGGAATACAGAGCATATATCTTTTTCCATTACTTTCCTAATAACTAATTATTTAACATGCTATTCGGGGCTGGTCCCCAATCCACCTTTCACTTTTACCTCTCTCCATGTACGCGTCCATCATTTTGGACCAATTCACTTCCAAAATTGCCTTTTTGAAAAAAACTAGGAAGCATTTCCTTTAACTTATATATAGAATTTCCTTTTTAGCATGATCAAAAAAATACAAGAAGTTATGGTTAAAAAATTCTGCAGTACATACCAACAAAGACAAACTAGGCAACATTTTCATTACATAAAACTGAAAGTCAACATTAATTATTTATGCCAAATTGCATTTATTTATTTATTTATTTAAGGTGAATTCTTGCTCTGTCACGGAGGCTGGAGCACAGTGGCGCACATTCTCAGCTCACTGCAACCTCCACCTCTCAGGTTCAAGCAATTTCCAGAGTAGCTGGGATGACAGGTGCACGCCTCCACACCCGGCTAATTTTTGTATTTTTAGTAGAGACAGGGTTTTACCATGTTTGCCAGAGGGGTCTTGAACTTCTGATCTCAGGTGATCTGCCCACCTTGGCCTTCCAAAGTGCTAAGATTACAGGCACGAGCCACCATGCCCAGCCACCAAATTCCTTTTAAATTCTACCTATATTATATAGTCCTAGAAATGTGTGGATCCCGTTTTATCCCCCCTCACTCATATATCACTAAGTCAAATCATTAACTCACAATGTCGTATCCCTTGATAATACAAAGGCTTGTCAAAAGTAGGAAATTATCTGGGTCAGATGATGATCAAAAGACATTGAATACATATGGCCTTCTGCAGTTTTCTCATCTAGTCCTTCTGTTCTCTGATTCAGTGCTCCCTGTTCTGCGAAGTCTGGCTTTTTTTGATTGTGGCAAGAACATACTTGACTTTGCTCATGCCGTGTTCCCCTTCTGAGACGCCTTCTCCATATAACCACTCACAGTCATACCTATCTCAGGATCCTACTTATCTCCCTCAGGAAACTTTCTCTTATCACCTTAGCAAGAAGCACTCTCTCTTTTTAACTGTTTATTTTTTACCTTCTTAAAGCTCTTCTCATCTGCTGCTTACATTACAGTTCATTGTTGGATGTTTTATTTCCACGATTACATTGCTCCTTAAAGGCATGCATTATGCCCGTATAGTAACAATATGTCATTTATAACTAATATTTAGTGGCTATTACTAGATGCTATTCACAGCATTCACTGCTTTATACATATTATCTAGCTTAATCTCCAAAACCCAGCTTCAAAGGAAAAAGATATTATTAGGTATTATTATACCTGTTTTACCACTGAGAAAACTGAGACTCCAGAAAGTTGATTAACTTGGCGAGGTTACACATCCAGCCGGTGTTAGAGCTAGAATTTGATTTAATTCAGGCCTGTGAGAGCGGGATCTTTGTTTAATTCAGTGCTGTATCCTCAACATCCAGAATAGTGCAAGGCACATGGAAGGCACTCAACACATACTAGTTGGGTATATGGATAACAATCTCTTGAATATCATATAATCAGCACATATTCTACCATCAGCATCATTGGTCACAGATTGGAAGAGAGTAAGGAAATATAACTAAATGCAACGTGGGATCCCAGATTGAATCATGGGACTAGAAAAAAGAACTGTAGAGGGACAAATGGTGAAATTCGATAGAATTTCGAATAGGTCCATTGATTCATTAATAGTTCATTGTACTATGTTTATATAAGATGTTTATCATTAGGGGGAGCTGGGGGAAGAGTTTATAAGGGTCTACTTTTTTTTTTTTTGCAACTTTTCTGTGCATCAAAGTATTTCCAAGAAAACATTGAGAAAAAGTCTTATACAACTTTTTTCTTTTAAATTTTTTCTTTCTCTCTCTCTTTTTTTTTTTTTGGAGACGGAGTCTTGCTCTGTCGCCAGGCTGGAGTGCAGTGGTGCAATCTCAGTTCACTGCAACCTCCGCTTCCCAGGTTCAAGAGATTCTCCTGCCTCAGTCTCATGAGTAGCTGGGACTACAGGCATATGCCACCATACCCAGATAATTTTTGTATTTTTAGTAGAGACGGGGTTTCACCATGTTGGCCAGGATGGTCTCGATCTCCTGACTTTGTGATCCGCCCGCCTCCAAAAGTGTTGGGATTACAGGGGTAAGCCACTGCGCCTGGCCTTCACTAAATCTTTTTAAAGATAGATCCTTAATAATCTACCCAATATTACAGAGCACTGTGTAAAGGCAGGAAATCTAGATCTGGGATGATAGTATCAGACAAGTGTAGAATTAAAAAGACCCTGGGAGGAGCAGTCCATGCACCTTTGTCACTTCTGGATGAGGAAGGCAAGACCCAGAGAGGTGGAGTTACTAAAATCACACATGGGAGAAGTGGTTCTAGAACTCAGGCCCTTTCACTTTCCACTCATTTTCATTTCTACTTGACAACACTCCTCAATTCAAGTCCAAGAGCTCTCCCAGTTGAATTACTTCAATTTAGTCTACATGCATGATATATTTTTACCCCAAAATTTAATATTCTAATTTCTAATGTGTTTATCATGAAACTACGAATATCTTAGTCAATAAGAATGTAATGTTTTGCTTTTCACACAAAACTTGAGTAGCAGTTTGAGAAGTAAAAATAGACTTTGACTACAATATTTGAACCTAGTTCAACTAAACTTCAAATTAACAATTTCTAGGAGCTCAAAGTTTAATTAAAATGCATTATTCCCTTTGGATAAAGCCTCCCTCCATGTGCAGGTTCTGTGTTACTTGTTTGCTTATACTACACACACACACACACACACACACACACACACAGAGCACTCACTGAAAAGCTAATGGGTTATTTTATTTCATTGAGTGTAATTGTCTGAAATGGCTTCATGATATAATCATATATTAGGGGCCTGGATGAGACAATGATAGTCTTGGCCCTCTGCCCATGTTTTCCTCCAGTTTTTCTTGCCTGTAGGATTTCTGCTCCTCAACAAAATCTGTACCTCCCCTCCTCCACCTTCCAATGCCTGGGCTATGTGTTTAACAGATGGCGTTGTTATACAATCACGTTTAATGGGATTAGAGTAGATCACTGGATTTCAGGATTCCTGACTATCACAGCTGTTTCTCCTCTAAAATGTTTTCACTCAATTAATCTATGCAAGATACTCCTCTGGTCAATCCTACTTTGCCAGTGAACCCCAATGTAGACCCCTGAACACATCTACATTTTGAATCAGAAAATGAATTTTGATGGCAGGAATGAAAATACTTACGACTCTATGTAGTGTGTGTGCCAGTGAGAATATTTGTTGTAAAAAGCCTAAAAATGTATTGGGTGGTTGAGGTAGATGTTAGGAAAATCATTCCACACATTATTTCTGCAATCAAATCTGTATATTCTATAACAAAATCTCCCAATCTGTCCATGAGACCATCCTTTTCTTGGGTACACCGCATTCAAATCTGAGTCATCTTTTACACCCACCTCTTCCTTACCTCCTGCCACCTCCTTTCCCTTCCATCACTGCTAATTGTTACCAAGCCTTGTCTATTTTTCATTTACACTGTTGTGTTAGTTCCTTCCTTTCAATTTCCACTGTCATCACCATACTTCAGGCCGAATTTAGATGAATTTAAATATTTTTAAATGGCTAAGAGGCAGCAAGGGAGCAGCGTGTTCCTTTTCTGGTAACCAGTAAGGTACAATAGTGAAAAATGAAAGAGGTCGGCCACGGTGGCTCACATCTGTAATCCCAGCACTTTGGAAGGTCAAGGCGGGTGGATCACTTGAGGTCAGCAGTTCGAGACCAGCCTGGCCAACATGGTGAAACCCCATCTCTATGAAACATACAAAAATTAGCTGGGCCTGGTGGCACACGCCCGTAATCCCAGCTACTTGGGAGGCCGAGGCAGGAGAATCCCTTGAACCTGGGAGGCAGAGGTTGCAGTGATCCGAAATTGTGATGCTGCACTCCAGCCTGTGTAACAGAGTGAGACTCTGTCTCTAAATCAGATTTTAAACAGAGGCTGTCCCTCTCCACCATCCTAGAATGCAGTTTTTCAAAATCGTATGTGGCCCCACATGACTGTCAGGTAAAGTAGCTCATATTCTGTTCATGATCAGCAAAGTGATTTCCTTTTCTATTCTGAGCCATTGGACAGCATTTTGTAAAAATCCTCTCCCACCCTAGAAAGTGCATGCACACACAACCCAGTGAAGTAGGTATTATGAGCCCCACCATACCAGATAAAGAAAGAAAAGCTGAAAGTAAATCACTGTTCGAGTGTTACATTAATCAGTGTTCAATGGGAATCTGAACTCAGGGAATCCCATTTTCCTTCCCCTGTTCTCACAGACTCTAACTTTTTTTTTTTTTTTTTTTTTTTTTTTTTTTTTTTTTTGAGACAGGGTCTGTCTCCCATTGCCCAGGCTGGAGTGCAGTGGTGAGATCTTAGCTCGCTATAGCCTAGGCTTCCCAGGCTTAGGTGATTCTCCCACCTCAGCCTCCCAAGTAGCTGGGACTGCAGGTATACTCCAGCATGCCTGGCCAACTTTTTGTGTTTTTAGTAGAGAAAGAGTTTCGCCACGTTTCCTAGGCTGGTTTCAAACTCCTGGGCTCAAGCTATCCACCTGCCCTGGCCCCCCAAAGTATTGGGATTACAGGCATGAGCTACCGTGCCCATCGCCTAACTTTAAAATAGGTTTTTTAAATTGGTTTGATGTTTTCCAAAAAGAAGTGAGGTGTCATCCAATCTTACCGTATAAACTCTGTGTACATACATATATAGTACATATAAAAAATACATACATAGATGTTTGAGTGTATGTATCTGTGAATGAGAGAGATTCCACAATAATATTCTACAATATGGACTGTATTTACCTTCTATGCAGTGGCTGGCATGCTTTGGGCTCTTAATTATTAGCACTAATAATTAGTATAATTGCAAAAACATTACCAACATAACAGACTCTATGCCTGCACTTTGCTAACATTCCTTCCTCCAAAGACAAGAAAACTAGTCCTGATTATACACAGAACATCTGTAGCGTGCAGAACAGATCGTGTGACAACGAATAAATACAAACCAAACCACCTTTTATATGTCTGTGTTTTTGGTTATTTGAGGTGCTGTGTTAATTTATTTTGAGTCAGTTTGGAAAATGAAACAGCTATAATGCACAAAAAGTACACATAAAACATCACAGTCAGCCCTCCTCTGTGAAAGGCAGCCAGGTTGTGTTAAGAATACGTAAGAGTGTTTGCTACTATCTATGAATGGGGCAATGTGTATGCCCTGCCATTATTAAAGGTAGATTTCTTAATAGGCTGCACAGAAAAGAGTTTACATCAGACAGTGAAAACCAGGGGAAGCCAACACTGCCAACGCTTTTAGACAGAGCTGCTAAGCATTTTGGCACCTGAAATGAGGAGAAACTGTTTATCTCAAGAATGGCAAAACCAACCCCAGCATAACCCCATCAGCAAGCATTGCTGTTGGTAAGTGTGGCTTCTCAGGGGTGTTCCATTCCCTAATCACGCCAAGTAGTTTGACTTGTTTCCATTTAGCATTTTAAATGTTTGTCTTTGCATTTGTTTTCTCATAAACTCTGCAGGTAACCAGGTGAAGTGACAAATTTTGGAATTTTGTTTCTGATCTACTTAGAATGGAGAATTTGAAACAGGGAAGCTGAACGTCTGTATGTCTGTGAGTAAATTTTAAAAGGATCCTGGGCACAGTGGCTCATGTCTGTAATCCCAACTTCTTGGGAGGCTGAAGTGCGAGGATCGCTTGAGGCCAGGAGTTTGAAACCAGCCTGGGCAGCATAGTGAGACCCTGTCTCTACAAAAAAATCAAAAAATTAGCCAGGTATGGTGGCATGCTTCTGTGGTCCCAGCCACTTAGGAGGCTGAGGTAAGAGGATCACTAGAGCCCAAGAATTTGAGGCTGCAGTGAGCTATGATTTGTGCCACTGCACTCCAGCCTGGGTGACAGCACAAGATCCTACCTCTTAAAAAAAGAAAAAGTTGCCCCTGCCCCTTCCTGAGTGGGGTGTGTCCAAGCATCACCACGGCAGGAACCACACAGAGGCAATGTTGGGGAAAAGAGTGGCTGGTGGGTTTGATACCCTTGTAAAGAATAAATGAAACGCCAGGGCTTGGCAAACTGGTTCTTGGCAAAAGAGAAAAGGCGCATCTGACTTCTGTAGACCCGGAAGTGAGCTGCCAAGATTCTAGCGTGGTTTTGCTCAAAGGAGGGTGCTGGGTAAAAGCACAGATCTCTCAGCCCCATCTCAGAGTCAGTCATCACAGTATCTGAAGGGGTGCTGTGCATTCAGCCTTTATTAACAAGCCCCACAGATAACATGCGTGCACACTGAGTCTCAGAGCCACAGTGGAAAAGCTCAGCACTCTACAACTCATGGCATGGTGTGGTGTGAAGGCCAGCAGTAAGGGCCGCACCTTAAGTGAGGAATCTCGCCCCACCCGCTTGATCTCTGCATCAGGATCTGCAATTGATAAACACCCCCAGGTGATCTGTTTGCACACTCAGCAGGGAAACACTGCTCTAGAGGACTCATTCCCAAAGTGCTGCACACCAGAATCACCAGGGTCACTTAAACATGTCACTATAGTCTGTTCTCCAACCTGGAGAGGCTAATTTAATCGGTTTGGAGGGTGGCCTGAGCATTCAGTTTTTAAAGCTTTGCACGTGATTTTAATATGCAGCTAACGTTTCGAACCCCTGTTTATAAAGGATGATGAGATAGATTTCAGATGGAGGAAGTCAATTTGTTGAATAGATTGTGAAACTCAGAAGGCACAGTAGTCTATCTTGTAGCAAACCCCTATCAACTCCAGTGGGGATGGCGGCATGTTCAAGAGGCTGAAAAATAGAACCGGCAAGTGAGACACGAGGTTTCATTGAGGGCCCACGTACAGGGCAGAGAGCCCAGGGGTAGAGGGCTGGGCAAGAGAACTGCAACCACTTGCAAAAGGCATGCAGTTTATAAAGCATCTTCACTTAGTACTCTCCCACTGACAACCTTCACCTGGCAACCTTCATGTAATCCAAAAACAAAGGGCCTCAATCCCCTCTATGGCCCGTGTTCCACGGGACCGACCTGGGCATCAGGTCTTCCTCATAGACAAGGAATGGATCTCTGGGCTGGCCACTCCCAGATTCTGTAGCTCAGATTTCCCAGCCACATTGGGGTATGTGTACCACCCAGGGTCATTTTGGAGTATGTTGACGTTAACGCTCTCAGGTGTATTTACTTCATAATTTGAAAGGCAAAGTGCTTTTGATTTGAAACAGCAGGACCCCAGAGTGAAAGAAATTGTTTATCTTTTTAAGTTCTAAAAAGCACTGGTTTGGAAAATCACAAAACAAGTCATGGAGGCCTAGAACATAGCATTTATCGACTGAACTATAGGGTTTAGAAAGCATGCCATCCAACTACCTTTAGGGGAAAGAGGGCTTTTGTTACTTCCCAGGCAAAACATCACAAGACTGCAGCTCGATCAGGGGCTGGAGCAATGAGATGCCTGGTTGGAAATTGGCAACAGCTAAGGAAAATCTAGGTAGATAAGCCTGAGGGCAATCACAGGAACCTGAATACCCAACCCATGCGTGTCTGAGTCCTAGCAGTGGCTCAGAAGCATTTGCTAAAAGGGGACTGAAAGAGGCTAACAGAGGACGAAGAGGGCCCAGGACACAGGGAACTTTTGAGCAGAGGTCACTACACAGACAATGGAATGAGCCACAGAAGCTTGAGCAATGCCCCAAAGACCACAAGGGACTGAGCTACCCTTTACTCCAAAGCCAATAATAGCAGATGATGGGTGTGAGCCAGATATCTCTTCCTAATCGCTGGACAACAGGTAAACTCCTTTCTATTCCATTCGTTGGGAGGGTGGCTGCACAGGGCGGAGAAAAAGAGTCTTATTTTTGAGATGGAGTCTTGCTCTGTTGCCCAGGCTGGAGTGCAGTGGCACGATATCGGCTCACTGCAACCTCCGCCTCCTGGGTTCAAGCAGTTCTCCTGCTTCAGCTGCCTGCGTAGCTGGGACTACAGGTGCATGCCACCACGGCTGGCTAAGGGGACTTGAATCTGAATAAATACTTACTTAAATAAGACCAAGTCTAAACCTAGAAGTGATTGCAAGATTATCATTTTCTACCATGGTGGAAGTGGAGGCTTTGAAAGCTAAATGGAATTCATTTCTAGAAAAATGCAGAAAGTTCCATGCCTGATTCCTGAATTTTGCCTGCAGCTTTCAATCAACTGTAGTAAGAGAATCTAGTCACCTGCCTATAAGGCAGTTTCTTCTCTGTGGGTCCTAGGATCTTGCTATGAAGTTAAAAAGGCTTCTCTGAGTGGCATTCTTTTTGCTGGAGGATGAGGATCAGGGAAAAATGTTATAGAATCATGAATCACAAGACATCCATATTCCTATTTGAGAGACAGAACTGGGGCTAGAACCCAGGTCTACTAAGATGCATGGATGAACTCTGAAAGCCTCAAGACTGTCTTGAGGCATAAATTCAACCAAGCAGCATTGATGGGCCTGCCTTAGTAAAGAATATTTACTTCAGAGACAAGACGCACTGTGCTGACATGTCTGATTATTATAATTTGCATCAGACTCAGCAAAGTTGTTGACTAGCACATGGCCTCAAGTGCATATTTCTGATTAAGGGAAGAAAAAGACATTATTAAGAGGTAATCGGCTGGGTGTGGTGGCTCACGCCTGTAATCCCAGCACTTTGGGAGGCTGAGGTGGGCAGATCACGAGGTCAAGAGATTGAGACCATCTTGGCCAACATGGTAAAACCCCATCTCTACTAAAACTACAAAAATGAGCTGAGTGTGGTGGTGCTTGCCTGTAGTGCCAGCTACTTGGGAGGCTGAGGCAGGAGGACTGCTTGAACCCAGGAGGGTGGAGGTTGCAATGAGCCGAGATCGTGCCACTGCACTCCAGCCTGAGGACAGAGTGAGACTCCATCTCAGAAAAAAAAGAAAAAGAAAAAAAGAGGTAATCAATTACTAACATTGCACAGGCTTTAGCTTCCTTTTCCTTTCCTGCTGCTTTTAAATTTTTTTCTCCCTGAAGGGAGTATTCCTGGGGAGAAAAGTTGACTCATGCCACTCTCCTTCCTGGCTCTCATTTGGGACATGTTTAGCCGTCGAAGGAAGTCGAAGGGCTGCCTATGTGATGGATACATCCTCTATTTACTTTGCCTCATCGAAGGCACAGCCTTTCTGTCAATTTCCCTGATACTAAGGGTGGGAAGGAAACCTATGACTACCATTAGAGCAATAACTTTCTAATTGTTTACCTAAAATGCAACCCAGGAGTTGAATTGCATTAATCACCCTGACACTTTTGGGGTAGGAATTAAATAAGGGACCTAGATTTTTGAATTATTTTAAATTTGGATATATTATGTATACAAACCTCCCTCCAGTAATAACAACTAACCACCATTGATTAGCATAATGTAACCTAAGAAAATAAATTTAACTAGATGTTCTTGAAATTGCCACAGGTAGGAAGCATTAGTTTACAATATAATACCAAACCCACTTTGAGCCCACTATGATGTCTCCATTAGTGTCATAAAAGGTTTATGGCAAATTTATAAGAATGTGTTACGGTATCCTTTTTGTCTAACCCCAGAGGAGAGAAGAAAGCCAAAGGCCTGAAAGTAATGATGTATATTTAGGCAGTCAGCTTACTGGATGCTGCCCCAAACCAAAAAATAGCTCTACATATGGAAAATTCCCAATTAGGGGAGGGGCTGGTGGAAAGAGACAAGGTTTTCATAAGTAGTTGAATCTGTCATTTAACTATTAATGACTTCTAAGTACTTATTGAAACCATCTTAAACATAAAAGTGAAAATCAAACCATAAAACCAAGAAGTCTGATGTTCTCTGCTAAAAAACCTGGACAGTGAAATAATCTTTTAA
Source organism: Hylobates moloch (assembly GCF_009828535.3). NCBI lineage: Eukaryota > Metazoa > Chordata > Mammalia > Primates > Hylobatidae > Hylobates > Hylobates moloch. Next base: position 15,345,009 of record NW_026652277.1, read on the forward strand.
GACAAATCAATATCTTCATATAGCATGTAGAAAACATAAATTATCTGTACCTCATGGCTTTCCATGTGCCTTCAATATGAATTAGGTAAATCAAGAATAGTTTATGGTTCCTATCATGAACCAGTTCTTTTTTTCTCCACTTTAAAATGTTCAGTCTATCTTTGGAAAACCACAAAATATGGCTGGAAGAGATACATATATTATATTTTTTGAGACACAGTCTCACTCTGTCGCCCAGGCTGGAGTGTGGTGGCGCGATCTCGGCTCACTGCAACCTTCACCCCCTCCCTGGGTTCAAGTGATTCTCGTGTCTCAGCCTCTCGATAACTGGGACTACGGGCATGCACCACCATGCCCAGCTAATTTTTGTATTATTAGTAGAGATGGGGTTTTACCATGTTGGCCAGGCTGGTCTCAAACTCCTGACCTCAGCTGATCCACCCACCTTGGCCTCCTAAATACTGAGATTACAGGCATGAGCTACCATGATGGGCCAAGCTGGAAAATATTTATGCTTTAAAAACATGAGCTTCATGACAGAAATGTTGAGGTTCATACTATAATAGGAGCTATGAGCTCAAAGGGGTTAAAATAATTTGCTCCAGAAAGGATGGAAGCTGTCTGTCAGTGCAAGCTGCGGTATTGAGTTTCAAATGAAAACTTGGGTTGTGAAGTTGACAAGTTTTATGTACAATGCAGATTTTTAAGCCATTTTGCATTTCTATCATTGTCTCTTGACAGGAGAAGGAAATGTGTGTTTGTCTTTCTTCAAATTCTCATGAAAGTCGCTCTGGAATCATACATTAAAAAAGCCTGTGGCACACTTAAGCTTCAGCCTCATCTGTAGAAGAAAACTGCCTTTGCATGATGCATTTTCCAGAAAACGGACTCTTTTCAGGACGTAAACTCTCATGTGGGAAAAGAAAGAAAACCTTACCTGGGTAATCATTCTTGTCTATGTCTGAATCTCCTCTTAAAGTAAAGCCAAATCCAGAAGGGACAGCGTGTGAGGCCCACACTCCTTGCAGAACTTGGGAAGGCTTGGTGTTTAAGCCATCTTTGTTCCCATTATAAATGAGCACTTTGCCTCTTTGATCCTTGCCTGCAAAAGGCACGCCGATGGCAATGTCTAAAAGCAGACATAAAACATATTTTATGTGTATATGTATTTAATTCTTCATTTATTCATTTTAGAGACGGGACCTCACTCTGTCACCCAAGCTGGAGTAGAGTGGTGGGATCATGGCTCACTGCAGCCCCACACTCCTGGACTCAAGTGATCCTCCTGCCTCAACTTCCCTAGGAGCTGGGACTACAGGTGCACACCACCATGTCTGGCTAATATATATATAACATATATATTATTTTATTTTTTTGAGCAATAGGTCCTTGCTTTGTTGCCCAGGATGGTCTGGAATTCCTGGCCTCAAGTGATCACCCCACCTCAGCCTCCCGAAGTGTTGGGATTAAAGGCACGAGCCACTGGGCTTGGCCATAGAGACATTTCTTTTTTAAGTACAGAAGAAGGGCTCAGAAATAGAGTTTAGTATACTCAAAGAGCAGTATCAAAACTCTAAAGGGCTTATAATGTTTTCCATGAAAATTCTGTAGTACTACTGCAATGACAATTATTTGTTGCCTTTTATCCATCCAACAAATATTTATTAAGAGCCTCCAGGGCCTGGCACGGTGGCTCACACCTGTAATGCCAGCACTTTGGGAGGCCGAGGTGGGCGGATTGTGAGGTCAGGAGATCGAGACCATCCTGGCTAACAAGGTAAAACCCCGTCTCTACTAAAAATAAAAAAATTAGCCCGGCGTAGTGGCAGGCACCTGTAATCCCAGCTACTCGGGAGGCTGAGGCAGAGAATTGCTTGAACCTGGGAGGTGGAGGTTGCGGTGAGCAGTGAGTTGAAATCGCGCCACTGCACTCTAGCCTGGGTGACAGACTCTGTCTCAAAAAAAAAAAAAGACGATCTAAAAACTCAGATTTTTGTAGAAAATAAAGATATTGTCCTGTGTCAGGTGAAAAGGAACACTTTCGACACTTTCTTAACTTTCTCTAAGTCAGTGCCTTGACTCCCATCCCCCTGTTTACTCTCAGTGAATTTGACATTATTTTACCTACTTTGTATACTCAGGACACCAAAGCTCAGAGAAGCTAGGACCTCCCTTTATGTCATGTAGAATGCTGCTTTTATCTTTTAAAAATACTATTAAAAGTTTGAGAGAAAAGACAAATAGAAGAAAATACGATTTTAAAAGACAACTCCATAGATAATTTAGCACTGTTTATTTTACTTGGGTGATCAGGAATAGAGCAGCTTTACAGAGCAGCAAGTCACTTAAAGGTAAGCTTGCCTTTAAAAAATTTCCCTGGAACCACAAGCTTTTTACATGTACTTTGTTTTATGGTACTTTAAAATTTACTAACCATATGTTGCTGAGAACTTTTTTCAAAGAATGCATAAGAGTACAGTAACATTTGCCAGATATACTAATGAATACTAATCTGATGTGAATACTTCCAAGGCTACTTTGTTATAGCAAGTTCCTGTTACTTCCTCGAGTTCAATCAAGAAATTCACTATACTCGGTTCTTAACTTAAAGGTCCTGAAAATGTATGCAAACTTTTGTGTGAAGGTGTGTTTTTCTGAGGAGAGGGTACTTGGAGGGGTTTCATAAATTCTGACCTAAAGAACTACAAGCCTAAGCTACGAGTTTAATGCTGCTTTGTTGCAAATATTGAAACTAATGTGAAGCTTACATGCCAATTAAAATTCAGCATAACCTATATATAACCCATGTAGGCTAATCAGAAGTCAGGATACTTGCTAATATATCAACATGTATTTATTTGTCTTGACATATAGAAGGTTTCCTAGTTATCTTTAAGTCACCAAATCCAAACATCAATTTTAAAAATAATTCCTGCCTCTACTGAGAGCTATTACAGGACAGCCAACATCAAATGTGAGAAAATTGCTTGGATGTCAGAGCAATGACTATTTTTGTATTAACTTTGGCTTTAAAGTTTTAATTCTTAAAACTGAATAAGAAATATTTCTGCAAGTAAACAGCACTTATAAGCAGAGAAGGCTAAAGTCGAACATTTGAGATGTTATTTTGAAGTTTGCAGAAACCTAAATGTACTTATTTTTATTGTAACCTGGAGTGCCTGTGGCCTTCCAATGTCTCTTAAAATTCATTTAGAGGTTTTCAAAATGCAGTAACACCCTCAGACCATTACCTGGAGCTCTGAAGACTGAGCTCTGAGGTCGTATGGTTTTGACATTGCATAATGAGGTTTTTCTGATGTTTCTGATAACTGAATGTGTCTTCTACAAGGAGATGAATTATACTAAATTTAGGATTGAAACAAATTATATTACAGATTTTTCCCTCTGTGTTGCATTGTAATCTTGTGAGATTTGAAATAAAAATTTTCAGAAAGGTGAGAAAGGAAATTTCCATGTAATATTTATATTAGTCAAAATGTATAAACATAAAGCTGGCTTGAGATATGTGATAGTTTATTAAAGATCAGTAATAATAAGTGTACCCACACACGCCATACTGAATAAAACAGGCATGGTCTCCTTTATGCAGTGGTGATGACACATAAATGACTTCCATGCTTTGGTTTAAATTACCATTGTATCCATCTTGGTTCAGGTCTCCTAAGTGCGCCATAGCACTACCGAATCTGCCAAATGTCTCAGTGCCAGTGAGGATCTGGGGGTCTCTGAAGAGGAGAGAGCTCACTTGCAAATACAGGTAGATTTGCCCTACTTCTCTGGGGTTGCTCTCAAATTCACGTTCCATAAAGAGAGGTGCCCCAACCAGGACATCATCCAGTCTGTAAGGAACAAAGAAAGCAGCTCAGCATGCTGGCAGAGAGGAGAGTCACTTTGGGTTATTTGTAATCAACTAGACTAGTAAATTTCCATTGGTATTTTTCCTTTTCTGAGGGTTATTTTACAATCATCAGATTGCTTTCGCTGCTTTGTTATGTCTATGGAATCGAATGCTGTAAGAAAATAAGAGTTGTTAAATTATCACACTGAACGTTTTAGCTATGCTAAAAATGTCTACTTTAAGAAAACCACAGATATTTCACCATTTTCAGCTTTTTAGTGCATTTCCAGAAACTGTACTTGCACAAAGAAAACGTTATCGAGAAAGAATAAAATAGCTTTTTGTAAAAATAGATTAAAGTTTGTCTGCAATTAATATAACTATACATTTAAATTATTCAGTTTTTATGCAGTAATGTTTAAAATCAATTTTGTCCTTCCCTTTCCTTTTGTTAGCTCAATTTAAATAAAACAGAGATTAGAGAGGTGTATCAAGCTGGCTAGAAAGGTAGCAAACAACTTTTCAGCCCAAATAAAAATTTAAATTCTTTGAATACATAGATTATAGCAAAAAACTAATATGTAATTTTTAAGGTTAAAAAATTTTCAAGAGATATTCAAGCAAATTATTTAGAGAGAAAGATATAACTTCCTGGAGAAAAAATTAAAAAGTGGTTACGCGTGTTTCCTTCACAGAGCCAGATGGGCAGGAAGAGGACTAGAACAGGAAACTTCACTATAAGCCTTCTAAGTGATTTGATTTTTTAAAAACATATAATGTATAATTTCTATTTTAAAATTTTACAAGTCACACCAACCAAAAAACAAAATATATATATATATAATTTGATCTAAATTAATGGCCTCTACTAAAGTTTGTCTGCAGATACAGTGCCTTGGCAGATGCAAAATCTCAAGAGTGACCTGAGGCAGGAACATATATTTGCATTTGACTTTAATGCCTATGTAGATTAGGTAATATGCTGAAGTTTGCCAAGCAAACTGATTAAAATATTAATATAATTTACTTATAATCACGTATATGAATATAACAATATATTCACGTATATGAATATAACAAGAAACAATACTATATTAATATACAATATATTAATATCTAAAAAATTAAGATATATCAATAACAGTAATAACATAAAATCAATAAGTATAAATTACAAATATATATTAACAGGTTCCATATCAAGTGGCTCATATACATCTTTAATATAGTTTATATCAAAAGTCAGGGATGAGGTGGGAACGGTTACTGAGAACAAGAAACTTTCTTCAAGATCTGAGCAGTCTACATGACACTCCAACATCACTCTAACCTACCCTCTCTCCAATTTCTGGCCTGGCTTGTGGTATATATCTGTTATCTTCAGTCTGAATCAAAAGGCATCCTGTGTATTTCTTGTGTTTGAGGTACTTTGATAAGTGGATTTAATGCAATGATGACTATTAGGTCAACCAATTCATTCCCTAATAACTTACAAATGAGGTTAAATGACTACCCATATTACTATAAACAAGGCAGATTGGGAAAAATATGAGACAATGAAATTAATGCTGGGTGTCCTGGACCAGGGAGAGACTGAGGGAACTAAGGAAGGTTCCATGGAGGAGATGGCGTTAGACCTGGGTGGGATCCTGAGGTGGGCTCTCTAGGTGCAGGTGTTGTGAACCAAACCAAGCGTCCCCGAGTAGAGTGAGGGTAGAGTGAGTGTCTAGACATGCATGGTGCTAGGGGCATTCCAACAAATTTAATTGTAAAAGTAAAATGTACAAAGAATTCTTAAAAATTAACCCCATGAAGAAAAAATATGTAAGAATAACATACATCATTATTATATATTATATACTGTACATTGTTACAATCAATATTATGTGTACATGATATACAATAAGAAAATAAGCCAATTAAAAATTGGGCAAGGCCAGGTGCAGTGGCTCATGCCTGTGATCCCAGCACTTTGGGAGGCCGAGGTGGTCAGATCATGAGGTCAGGAGTTCGAGACCATCCTGGCCAATATGGTGAAACTCCCATCTCTACTAAAAATACAAAAATTAGCTGGGCATGGTGTTGCATGCCTGTAGTCCCAGCTACTCTGGAGGCTGAGGCAGGAGAATCGCTTGAACTCAGGAGGCAGAGGTTGCAGTGAGCCGAGATCGCACCACTGGATGGCAGAGTGAGACTGTCTCAAAAAAAAAAAAAAAAAATTGGGCAAAGGATTTGAATGGACATCTCATCAAAAAAGATAGATGGCAAGCAAGCTTATGAGAAGACCCTCAATATAATATGTCATTAGGAATTGCTAATTAAAACCACAATGAGATACCACTACACATCTCTTAGAATGGCTAAAATCCAAAATGCTGATGGCACTGAACATTGGCAAGGATGTAGAACAACTCTAATTAATTGCTAATGGGAATACAAAATGATACAGCCACTTTGGAAGACAGTCTAGCAGTTTCTTACAATGCTAAACATAGGCTTACCATACAATCACAAAATTACACTCCTTGGCAGTTACTCAAATGCGTTTAAAACAGATACACATACAAAACTATGCACAAAAATGTGCATAGAATAATTGCCCAAACTTGGAAGCAACCAAGATACTTTTCAATAGGTGACTGGATAAGCAAATCGTGGTACATCATACAATGTAATCATATTCAGCAATGAAAAGAAATGAGCTATCAAGCCATCAAAAGACACGGAGGAACCTCGAATGTACATTGCTCAGTTAAAGAAGCCAATCTGAAAAGGCTACCTGATGTATGATTCCAACTGCATGACACTCTGGAAAAGGCACAACTATGAAGGCAGCAAAAAAAAATCACACACCTGGGTTCATGTTTTAGGCAACCCAACAGTATGCATAAGTTACTATGCTTTTAATGTGTCCCTCAAATTTCATGTATTGGACACTTAATCTTCAGATGCATATATTAATGGCATTTGGAGGTGAAACTTTTAGTAGGTAATTAGGATTAGATAAGGCCATCAAGGTGGAGCCCCAAAATGGGACTTGTGGATTTATAAGAAGAGGAATGGAATACAGAGCTGGAACGTTCTTGCCCCCCTCGATATGTGATGCCTGGCACCACCTCAGGACTTTGCAGAGGGTCCCCACCAGCAAGAAAGCCCTCACCAGATGCGTCCCCTTGACCTTGGACTTCTGGCCTCCAGAAGTGTAAGAAATACATTTCTTTTCTTTATAAATCATCCAGTCTCAGGTATTCAGTTATAGCAACAAAAAACAGGCTAAGCCATGTATTGCTTTAACATAGAAACTTTTCTGTTTCTTTTTTTTTCCCAGTAGTACACTTTGCATGCTAATGCTCATGACTAATATTCAGAATTTAGTTATTTATTAAAAGAATACAGATTAGTGGACTATATAGTAAATATCAAACCAACCTAATTGTTTGATAGGCAAGAACTAAATCACTTCAATTACATTACAGCAATTAACTTACAACCTCTTTATGGTTTAATCTTTTAGAGTTTTCTACTAATTGAATCATAATGATATATCCTGTATGAATGAACATACTTGGACTAAATCTAGCAGAAAAATATAGCTCCCTAAGCTGTTTCCTTTCAATTGGATTTTTCTGTAAATTATTCTCAAGTTAACCACTAAGAATCTGTTTAAATTTGGCTCCTTTTGGTCCTGCAGAGGTTAGAAACAATGGTAGTGTAGAAAGTTCTAATGGATTAAGTTGTAACTCAGTGAATTTCTGAAGTAGTATAACTATTATAAGGCTCAAAAGTCATAAGAAAAAAAGACATATTTGCTTGTTGGGGCAAGAGATGAAAAATACCATCTCCATTTGTTGTTAACAAGTTTGTTCAGAAATTCCTAACAAAGCTTACATTGACAGAGTTTGTAGTACTGGAAGTCTTAAGGAAACTGAAGATAATTTCCCCAGCTTGTTTATATTTTCAAAACGGTCACAGGCTTGACAGTATTAACCATCAACCAGCATGCACGAAACTGTTAAGTCTAAATGTTTGCAGTCCACTCGATCATACCGGGAGATTTTTCTTCATAGAAAAATATCAGGGAAAATTTCCACCAGTTAACTTATCTGGTCACTTATTGATGCTGTCTTTTTTTTTTTTTTTTTCATGATGTTGAGATTTTGGAGCTCTTTTAGGGACCTTGTTTTTGTTGCCTAGTTTTCAAAGAATATATGTTTTCCAACAATGTTCACTAGATAGCCTTGTGCACAAATGTACTTAACTACCTCCAGCTTGAGGAAAGGAGAGTCTGGTTCAAGCCCATAAATGTGTGTGTGCGGGGAAGTTCTCACTTCTGAACCATGAGCAATGACGTAGCCAAGTGATTTTTTAAACCCTATGAAATATATTATATATGTCATCATTGTTGTAATTTCAGACTTCACTTGAGTTGTCTATCTGGCATCTTTGGCCAATCTCAATTACTTCCAGAGCATAGTTATATATAATAGGACCTTGAATTTACATAGCATTTAAGTAATTAAAAACAGCAAATGATATACTGAGAATCTGTGGGCACTTTACCTTTATGAACGGCATTAGTAAATTAATGGAAATATCCTTCAACGCAGTCTAAAGAATTCAGAAAATACTACGTAGTAAAAAAAATAGTGTGCATAGCAATTTTTAAGAACTTCAAGAAAGAAGAAATTATTACTTTATAACAGTTCTGTGTTTGTTAGTACCATGTTGTTTTGATCAACAGGAAGCCAATGAGGTCCTTTTCCCACAATTTTTTTTTCTTTAACGTGGCAAAAAAAAAAAAAAGTACTATAAACACTGTCACAAAACTTTGCTATAGACTAGAATGCGCATGTTTCCAGGAAGGACGGTGCCCTGCGGGGCATAAGGCAAAACTTGGGCAAAGTCCTGAGGATTCAAAACAGGAGTGGCCCGTGGAAGAGAACACGTGGAGTGAATCCGTATAGCAGGGGAAGAGCCCCTGGTGCTTGTTGTGTGGCCGTCAGTGGGAAGAATTGTGTCTGTGCGTGTCTGAAAGGCCACAGTGGGGTTTTTCTTTTTTTTCTTGATGAGATTTTGGAGCTTTTTTAGAAACCTTGTTTTTGTAAGCATTATGAAAACTGGATGGCATGCTACATCTGGCCTTCAAGTTCTTTAGCTATTTTCTTTCCAAATGACTTACAATTACAGTCCACCTAAATTGGAAATCTTGAATGACAGTCCTAATAGCCACTTTATTTTTAAAACTTAGATAACTGAAGATGAAGGCAATTAATTTTTAAATTAACTGCTTTCAGGATAAGATTGGCATTCAACTATAACTTCCAAATACATGCAAAGTGCAAGCACTGCAATCTCCCTCCACTGCTATTGCTCATACAGAGTCATTTCACTGCCCTCCAAGCCACTGTCCTGCCTCCCCTGGTGCATGGTAGTAGGGTTCCAGAAGGCTCTCTGACCATCTAGAGCTGGTAGACAGAGCACAGCTGATAACAACGAAGCCTGAGCTGGTACTGCTCACCTGGAATCCCCATGGCTCACAGGACGTTGTAGCCTTCTTGGAAATGGACTTGTTCTAGTCCATGGCAGTGGCACTGTGTGTGGCACTGTGTGTGGCAGTTTGGAGTAAATGCAGTGACCTGCACACCTTCATGATCCAGCTCCCCAGGGTTCAGGCTCCATAGCTCTGCGCTGGTTCTTGAATATGCCTGGAGCTCCCGCCTCAGGGAATACACACTTTTCGCTCTTCCACGGGGAACACTCCTTCCTCCCTCCCTCTTAGATCACCATGGCTGGTCCTCACCTCCCTTAGGTGTTTCCTTAGCTGGAATCTTAATCCTGAGACCTTCATGATCTACCCAGTTGGGGATTGTATCCCTTCAAATACTCCCTATCTCTCCTCTCTATTTGAACAAGTTTAATTAATAGACTTTATTTTTTAGAGCAGTTTTAGATTGTTTAGATTCAAAGCAAATTTGAGCAGAAAGTACAGAGTTCTCCCATTACCCTCTCCCTAACCTGCAACCTCCCACACCATCACATCAGAGGGGCACATTCATTCCAATCAATAAGCCTACATTCATATGTCATTATCAACCAAAGGCCATGGTTTACATTGAATTCACTCGGTATCAAATCTTCTATGGGTTTTAATAAATATATAAGGACACATATCCACTATTATTGTATCATACAGAGTCATTTCACTGCCCTAAAAATCCTGTTCTTCATCTGTTCATAACTCCCTCCATCAGAACCCCTGGGAAACACTGCCTTGTTCCTGATGCCATAGTGTTGCCTCTTCCAGAATGTCATAGAGTTGGAATCATATAGAATGTAGATCTTTCAGACTGGCATCTTTCACTTAGCAATATGCAATTAAAGTTCCTTTGTGTGTTTTCTTTTTATTTTCTTCTTCTTTTTGTTTGAGACAGAGTCTCGCTCTATTGCCCAGGCTGGAGTGCAATGGTGTCATGTCGGCTCACTGCAACCTCTGCCTCCCGGGTTTAAGGGATTATCCTACCTCAGCCTCTCAAGTAGCTGGGATTACAGGCACCTGCCACCATTACAAGCGCACCCACCCACAGCCAGCTACTTTTGTATTTTTAGTAGAGACGAGGTTTCACCACATTGGCCAGGCTGGCGTCGACCTCCTGACCTCAGGTGATCCACCTGCCTCGGCCTCCCAAAGGGCTGGGATTACAGGCGTGAGCCACCGCACCCAGCCCCTCTGTGTGTTTTCATGGCCTGATAGCTCATTTTTTTTTTAGCACTGAATAAAACTGAATTATCAGGATGTACCAGAGTTTGTTTATGTATTCATCTGCTTGGTTGCTTTCGGCCCTTTTGTTTTCGTTGTCTCCATAGTACTTATAACCATCTAACATACTCTTTACTCATTTAATTTTTGTCTGTAGCACCAAACTTCCTAACCCTACTATAATCTTCATGAAGTTATGGATTTCTCTGCACCTAGAACAGTGCCTGTTAGATGCTTGAGAAGTTTATGTTCAATGAAAGAAAAATAGAAAGATATTTCCCAACAGGTACAAAAGGTATGAAATTTATCTCCAGTCAAATGCCATGACACAATTAATATAAAGTCCATTGATTGTATGAAGCTATATGAAGGTCACAGAAAATACCTAGCATAAGTATAGCTAAAGTGCTTAGCCCATTGCCTAGAACAAAGTAAGTATTCTTCAGATATTTGCTTTCTGTGAAAATGTGAGATCCCTGAGAGACCCCATCTGTCTTACTCACCTGTGTATTCTGGGCACCAAGAACAAAGCCTGGAACATGGTGGGTGATCCAATAATATTTTTGGGTGGATAATCGATACATCTCAATCCAATGGTTTTTAATTTAATAATTCATTAATTTACCTGTCAGGTCCTTTTAGTGAATCAAAGGGGTATTTAATCATAATTTATTTTTGAAGTAATGACTTAAACACAACCAAAATTCACCGTGCTGTTTGGTCCATGTTCAACTGTAATTTACTACTGTAATCTGAAAAATAACAATTTCATCTTCTCCATGGCTGTTCTAGTACAGTACATTTTTAAAGCAATTAAAAAATCCATTTATGTGCAAATGTTTTATGAATATATCACATGCTAGGTGAAAATTCTAGGAGTGAAGAGAGATAGATGAATGTTCTCAATGGGTATGAATTTTGAATGACTGAAGACTTTATAAAATTAAAAATAAAACGAAATAAAATAGTCGTCTTCTCGAAGCAGCAAATGTGGAAAATCTCCGTAAGGACAAAATCGGATGACAGAGAATTATTTAATAGATGCATCTTCTTGTCCTGAACCAAAAAAGTTGAGAACAAGAAAGCCTCTATCTTGTTGAGGCAGTAAGGAAGGATGTATTTTGTGAAGGGAAAATATAATATCTTTATGGATGAATGTAATGTATTGTATATGAGAGAGGTCTATAAACTTACCCATCACTGTTAACATCTGATACGACAATGGTATATCCAAAATAAGATGCCATCTGCAAAGGAAAATCAGGAGATGACATTTTGTATCCAAAATGTCATGTCTCTATCATTCCTGAAAGATTCATCTCATTGTGGTACATTTTTGCATTGAAACTCACAGATTCTTGGAAGTGGCCAGGGTCCTTTTGCCTCATTTAGTCTAACCCCCGACCCAGTGAATAACTTTCCCCATAATAATCCTGACATCTGCTTGGACATCCTCTGGGGATGTTCAACAATCAGCCCACTTAATTTGTGGACACAGCTATCGGAATGTTCACTGCTAAATCTGGCTCTTCCATAACTTCTAGCACTTAATCCCACCAAGTTCAGCAATCTCGAATCTCACAGAAGGAATCTAATTCCAATTCCATATGAATGCTGTATGAAAATATTTTCAGGCTGGGTGCGGTGGCTCATGTCTATAATCCCAGCATTCTGGGAGGCCCAGGCAGGAGGGTCACTTGAGTCCAGGGGTTCAAGACCAACCCTGGCAATATGGTGAGACCATATCTCTACAAAAAATGAAACAGAATTAGCAGGGCATGGTGGCACGTGTAGCCCCAGCAAACTGGGGAGCTGAGATGGGAGGATCACCTGAGCCTGGGGAGGTCAAGGCTGCAGTGATCTGAGATTACACAACTGCACTCCAGCCTGGGTGACGGAGAGAGACCCTCTCTCGAAAGAAAATATTTTCACTTGGCTCACCATCCAACCTCTCTATGTTAGAGATATGATACGTGGTACCAAAACACAGATGACACTTGTGAGTGCACTGATGACAAGAGAAGAGTTAGGTAAGATTTACGCTTCCTGCTTCAGAGGAAGCATAAAAAGTTTTCATGTCAGGGGAACCCACATCTCAGTATCAATTTGTATTGTGCTCATCGTCAACAAAAGCTCCTAAATCTTTTCCATGAGTGTACGTAGTGTACCACAGTCTCCCCACATTTTTTTTTTTAATTTTTTTTTTTTGAGATGGAGTCTTGCTCTGTTGCCCAGGCTGGAGTACAGTGGCATGATCTTGGCTCACTGCAACCTCCACCTCCTGGATTCAGGCAATTCTCCTGCCTCAGCCTCCTGAGTAACTGGGATTACAGGTGCCTGCCACCATGCCCAGCTAATGTTTCTATTTTTAGTAGCGACGAGGTTTCACCATGTTGTCCAGGCTGGTCTTGAACTCCTGACCTCAGGTGATCCACCCACTCGGCCTCCCAAAGTGCTGGGATTACAGGTGTGAACCACCACACCTGGCCTCTCCCCATTTTATCTCTGCAGTTTTTCTTTTTAAACCTATGTTTTTGGATTTATAATCTTTTCAGGATTATGCTTTCATCAGATTTGACCCATAGTTTCAGCTTGCCAATTTGCTTCCATAGTGTGCCATGCGATGTTTGAGGTGACGCAGCTTCCATCATGTCCTCGTTTAATGAACATGCAATCCCTTAGAAAGCATACGCCCCAGGAGGCAGAGACTTTGGTCTGTTTTGTTTGCTGTTCTATGTGAACTTCCTGAGCAGTGTCTGGACCAAAGTAGGTGCCAGGTGCCAAATGCTCTTTGCAGAGAAAATGAATACATGAGTTAACAAGTGGCGTGTAACAACTGAACTCTCACACCTCTTTTCTCTGTTCCAAACATAGATAGTGAAATTCTTAGTCTTGGTGTGGTGGTGTGTGGCCTTTACTCAGAGGAATTTCATCATTTATGAAATTTCATCGTTTATCACCTTCTGAGGTTCAGGATTACAGAACTAGGTGGTATTGAGGAGAAGAAGGTATAGAAAGACTAAATTTAGCAATGTTTAAAAAGTTTCTAATGATAAAAAGTAAACAGATCTGGGCAAAGGAGAAGCATTGCTAGATTCTCATTCACTTATGAATTACCACCACTTAGGAATAGTTGTTTGAAACAGTTTAATATCTATTCAACTTCTTGTTCATCTCAGTCTGATTTCTCCAAACCTTCCAAAAGAATATCAGGAGATATAAAGTGCTTTGTTGAAAATTTCAGAGTAATAGACTAAAGCCCCAAATTATAGCAAAAAGATGTCAAAATCATTTTGTGTTTATTTTAAAATCTGCTGGTTTCTTTTTCTTTTCTTTCATTTTTTATTTTTTATTATTATTTTTTTTAACAGGGACAGTGGTCTCACTGTGTCGCCCAGGCTGGTGGTGAGCTCCTGGCCTCAAGCGATCCTCCTGCCTTGGCCTTCCAAACTGCTGGGATTACAGGTGTGAGCCACATTTCTTTAAATACTGAGTTGGTGCTTCCGTCTAAGGGAAGCCAGTTGTGAATTGAATTTGTTTCTCCAGGCAATCGATTTTTCTCTCCTCTTCAAATTAAATTAACATGGTTAATTTTAAATGTATTACTTCCACAGCTTTGTTCATATTTAGTTTAAAACTAAGTGTATAGTTCTGTTTGTAAATAGTCACATATAAGTTACAAGCACAAGGAATTCTTTTATTTTAAATTTGTCCTGCATTCAAACATGGAGGCCTGAATCTATATCTTACCGAAATAGAGATGCAATAGTTTATGATCATCATAAGCACACATATTCGCATGCATCTCAAATTATAGAAGATTTAATGGCACATGGGAATTTAGTGGCTTTTGTTTGATCAAAAGGCAGGAGACAGGAAATGGGATGGAAAGGAATTAGCATTTCTTGAGGAGTTGTTATGTGCCAGGGAATCTTCTAAGTAATCTACAATCCTTGATTTATTTGATTCTTAAAGGGAGCTTGGAAGATCAACATTTTATTCTTATTTTGCCAAGTGGCTCAAAGAGGTCAGATAATTTTCCTGTGGTCTCACACAGTTCATGAGCGGTGCAGTGGGAACTGGAAGTCTAATCTGTCAGCTGCAGAAGTCCAGGCCCTTTTTACAGTGACGTTCTTCCCATATCTTACGTCAAAACCTTCAGGCCTTTATAGACTATTGAAAGATTCATGTTAATACAAAACCACTTCCCATTGTTCTTAGAAAAAAATTTCTAATCCCAAACACCACCCACCTCCCCCACCAGTCTCCCATGAGTAGCCCCTGTCCCCTCCATCCTCAGCTCCTACATCTCTCTTGCTTACAGAGACTGTGGCCTTCACTCTGCTCTTCACACATGTCTGGCTGGTTCTTGTTTGAAAGGCTTCATGTTAGCCTTCCCTTGCCTGGAAGGTTCTGGATAAGATGGCATAGTTGGCTCTGTCTTGTCATTCACATCTCAGCCCAGACATTGGCACCTCAGAGGCCTCCTGATCACCCCATCCAAGGGCTTCCTTGCCACCTCCCTCCCGTCTTATATCACTCAGCTTTATTTTCTTTAAATCATGGTTCACAATCTGAAATTATCATGGACATTTATTTGCTTGTTAATAAACTGTCCCTTCCTCTTCCTGCCCTGCTGCCTCACTGCTGCCTGAGAGCTGGGTGGGATCTGTCTGTCTGATGCATGATTGCATCCCCAGTGCCTAGGACAGTTTCCAGTACATAGTAGCTGCTCATTAAATATTTGTTGAATGGATGAATAACTGATATGAATATTATAGTCTACTGGTAACCCAGAGTGATTTTATTTATTTGGTATTAAAATGTCTCTACCTGTTCGCCAGTGAAATTCTGAATAAACGTCATATCCGTAGAGTTAATGATTGAAACCTGAAATCATAGAAATTAAACAGGTTACACCATTTGTCATAGAATTCGGGCCCTTTTTAAAAACTACAACTTGAATCATTTAAAATTTTTGGTAAAGTCTGATAAATGGTTAGCTAAATGTAAAACAAAAATGAAAGCCCACAGAATGATCTTATTTAAAAAAAAAAGCCAATTAAAGTTTTTGTTTATGGTTAAATCTGGGATGCTTTCAGATAAAACGCATGCTTATTAATCTGAGCTGGAGAAATAAAAGTTGAATTCAAGAATATTGAGAGCAATTAACTTGATGATTAGTTGATTTAATCAGGATTTTTGTCTAAATCCATTTCTGTTCTTACGCTATGATAAATTGATCATTATGGTTGTTTGCAAGAAATATTAGATTTTAAAATGCTATCCACATGGCAAAAATATTCCTTTTAATTCTACTTAGCCAACCTTTCTAGATACTTTTGTAGAAGGTGAACTTTATTTAAAATGTTTTTCTTTCAGAAGATCTATTTATTTGCTTTTCCTAATTTCATAATAATGGGTTTGAATAGTATCACCCCAAAATTTCATATCTACCCAGAACATCAGAATAAGACTTTATTTGGAAATAGGGTCTTTGCAAATGAAATTAGTTAAGGATCTCAGGATGAAATCATCCTGGTAGGCTCTAAATCCGATGACTGATGTCCTTATAAAAAGAGGAGAAGACAGAGGTAGACACAGAGGGCAGAAGGCCACATGAGGACGGAGGCAGAGACTAGTGGGATGTTGCCACAAGTCAAGGAATGCCAGGGACCATCAGAGGCTGGAAGGGGGCACGGAGAACCCTCCTATCACAGATGCTCTGGTGAGAATATCATCCTGCCCACAATTTGATGTCAGACTTCTGGCCTCCAGAACTGTGAGTGAATAAATTTATGTTGTTTGAAGCCAGCCAGTTTGTGATTCTATGTTATAGCAGTTGTGGAAACAAATAATAAATTTACAATTAGTTAAATTTACAATAAAATTAAATAATGCGATTAATTAAAATAACTGAAATAACAATTGCTTTTATTTCTACTGTATGAGGCATATTAAGATGTTGATCCTAACCATGGCATCCTCCACAATTATTCCCGGGTTATACCCACAGGTAGGAACAGCCTTGTGGGTATGTGACTTGTGCAGTCACACGGGACCCTGTGCTTAGATGGGTCTCACCCTTGGTTTAATGGTCTGCTGCTGGTGTCCTGAAATTTTTAATAATTTTTGAACAAGGGGCCTGTTTTTTTCTTTTTGCACTAGGTCTCATCAGTTACGTAGCTGGTCCTGCACATGGATCAGAACAAATCTAATCTGACCTGTTTTCCTTCCTTTTTCGTAAGCAAGCAGCATGAATCAGGAGGAAGAACTCCTTCATAAAGGAAGTTTTAAAAGACTTAAAAGTTGCATAAAATGAAACATTTCTTTGCGTATACAGATGGTCCTTCAATTATGATGGTTCAACTGACAGTGGTTCGAAAGTGATACACGTTCTGTAATAATCATACTTTGAATTTTGAGTTTTAATCTTTTCCCAGACTAGCAATATGCGATATGATACTCTTACTTGAGATACAAACACTTTATTTTACAATAGGCTTTTGCCCAAGTGTGGGCTAATGTAAGTGTTCTGAGCATGTTTAAGATAGGTTAGGTAAGCTATGATGTTCGGTGGATTAGGTGTATTAAATGTGTTTTCAACTTACAGTATTTTCAGTTTGTGATGGGTTTATTCGGATGTAATTCCATCAAGAAGCATCTGTACAAGAGAATACCCTATTCCTATAATGCACTCTAAGTACTCACATATCCAAAATTCTGTGCTCCTCTTGGAACTCCAGCAACCAATTCTGGGGATGAAAATAGTCATTTAGAAGGGGAATTACACACACACACACACACACACACACACACGCACCATATAATAAAAGTGGCAAAGACAGTGCTTGTAAAATGAGTGGCTATCATATAGAGCGGGGGTCTCCAATCATCAGGCCATCAACCAGTACCTGTCTGTGGCCTGTTGGGAGCCCGGCCACACACACAGTAGGAGGTGAGCCTCAGGCGAGCCAGAACGAAGCTTCATCTGTATTTGCAGCCACTGCCCATTGCTCGCATTACAGCCTGAGCCCTGCCTCCTGTCAGATCAGCGGTGGCACTACATTCTCACAAGAGCGCGAACCCTATTGTGAACTGTGCACGCAAGGGATCTAGGCTGCACGCTCCTTTTGAGAATCTAACTAATGCCTGATGATCTAAGGTGAAACAGTTTCATCCCCAAACCATCCCTCACCCCCATATCTGTGAAACCGGTCCCTGGTACCAAAAAGGTTGTGGATTGCTGATGTGTAGAGGGTTGGAAGTTTGAAGCCAGGGCTTTGCGTTTACTGTTCCATTAGCTTTTGTTTCTTCTCCAGATAATAGAAAACAGAAAAACAAAAGTCATACTTTGTCATACTTTATGTCTTCATTATGAGTCTCTCTGCACTTCAGTCTCTAGTTCATGAATCTGGCTTCTTGGGTCTGCGTGTGATTTATAAATTAGACCTCTTACTCTGATTCTTCCAGCTTTTACTATAGTGACATTTTTTGTACGAGTATAAAAATTACAGTTCTGGTTCCGTCTCAGAGTCAAGGGAGGGAATGGGATCAGGTGCAAAGCAGAGAGGGGAGCCTTGGACAGGAACGTGGATGATTCATCTACAGCAGTAGGAGAGCAGGGGAAGCATGCTCTTGAATCATAAAACAGGGTTCAGAAAAACTAAGCAATCTGGATAGACTGCCAGGAAAGTTGATGGGACTGGTAGTATCCTGTCCGGTTTTCAATAATCTTTATTTGATATGAATTAAGTTCTCCTGACACTAAAAACAAACCACAATCAGATATAATAGGGGTGACTGATTTCAGGGTCAGGCCTGTGGGTGAGGACAGATTCTAGAGGATTGGGCCATTTGAGAAACATGGCAACCACGACTCCTCCCATCCCACAAACATCGGGAATTTTGTTTTTAAATTATCAGTCATCCCACCCAGTAACTGTGAAGTCTGCAATCTCATATGACCACAACTCTAAGGAGTTATTAAATGTAATATTGAGTAAAGATGCTCCTAATTTTTTAATAAAAGATCAGGACAGCTTAATTGCTTGGGGTCCAAGGCACGTTTGAACTGTCAATCAACTACAAAAAATATTCAGTTGGAAGAAAAAATAGGAGACTTTTCCTTTTCAATAACTCAAGGTGAAATCTTCAGAAGGTCCTTTTTTTTTTTTTTTAAACATGGTCTTACTCTGCCGCCCAGCCTGGAGTGTAGTGGCATGATCATCATGGCTCACTGCAGCCTCAGCCTTAGCCTCCTGGGCTCAAGCCATCCTCCTACCTCAGCTTCCTGAATAGCTGGGACCACAGGTGCATGCCACCCTGCCTGGCTAGTTTTTGTATATTTTGTAGAGACAGGGTCTCACTATGTTGCCCAGGCTGGTCTCAAACTCCTGGGTTCAAGCCATCCACCTGCTTTGGCCTCCTAGAGTGCTGGGATTACAGGCCTGAGACACTGTACATGGCCACAAGGTTTTTAATAATCAATATAATCAGGAAAAATTTAGATCCTTAACCTGGGAACACATGACTTGAGTAGCATCCTGACTAGTGAGAAGCAAAAATATTTCTTTCATTTGCAGCTTAGAAAGGTTCTATCACCGTTGAAATCATAGTTGGTGAGTAGTACAAGTCGAAAATTGACAGCAAAGTCAACATTCTTTCCAACACATCAAATTACATTCCTGGAATTGGTTAGCGACAGATTGCTTTCTTAGGTTTTAGCTCATTACGCCTCATTCTAAAGTGACAACAAAGGCTCTTAACCTTTTTTGAGTCATGAACATGTATGAAAATTGGAAGAAAGCTATGGATCCTCTTGCCAGAAAAATTACACACAATCAAATCTTGCATGTAATTTTTAGGGGTTCCGATCCAGTGAAGCCCATCCATGTCCCACCTAGCAGTGTGAGGATCCATATTAAGAACCCATCATCTAGAGGACATTGAAGTGCTCACTGTTTTTTTAAAATAGAATTCTCATTCCCTTTTGTCTAATTAAGTAAATCATGAACATGCACAGTCCTGGATTCGGAGTGGTCTGGTGAGCTGATTGCGATGTTCCTCGATAGTGCTTTTATTTTAGATATCTTCAAAACACTTAAAACAATCCATTTTCAGATATTTTATTTTAGATATTTTATTTTAAATAGTTTAGATATCCTCAAAACACTTTTCATTTTATTTGAGATATTTTAGATATTCTCAAAACACAAAATATCCTTTTATTTTAGATATCCTCAAAACACTTAAAACCCAATCCATTTTTCAGATATTTCTGAGATCTGATGGAAAATCACTACTGTTTTCTACCATCTTTCCCTACAATGTACTCTTGTGCATCATTATTTATCTTCTTGGGTCAAAACTGAATGCTATTTGTGAGAGCTTTCCAACAAGACTCTTTTTTTTTTTTTTTTTTTTGATGAGATCTCAATCTGTCACCCAAGGCTGGAGTGCAGTGGTGCAATCATGACTTACTTCAACCTTGACCTCACAGGGTCAAGCGATCCTCCTGCCTCAGCCTTCCAGCCTCCTAAACTGGGACTACAGGTGCATGCCACCATGCCCAGCTAATTTTTGTAGTTTTGAGAGGAGGTCTCACTATGTTGCCCAGGCTGGTATAGAACTCCTGAGCTCAAGCAATTCTCCGATCTTGGCCTCCCAAAGTGCTGGAATTACAGGCGTGTGAGCTACCACACCCAGTCCAACAATACCCCTAATGCCACATTGAAAAAATAATAATTTGGCATGTTTTACGGTTTCCTTTGTGAAATTTTCAGTGATTTTTAGATTTGATCTTTTTTCAAGGCACTAGTTACTCAATACTATCTTTGATGGTTCCTAATTCAATGGTTCTTATTACAGCCAACAGCATTTTTTAGATATCAGGCCTTGCACTGTTTTATGGATACGCAGAGTTAACTCACTGAATTCTCACAAGAATCATATGATGTAGACAATACCATTAGCATCATCATCCTTATTTTAGGATTGAAAAACGTTGGAGGCACTAAGATGCTATGTAACTTGTCCAAGGTCACAGAGATAGTAAGTAGTGAGATCAGGGTTTAAACCCAAGAGATCTGGCTCCAGAGTCCAGGCTCTTAAGCGTTACAATATGCTGCCTTTTAATACCTTGAAGAAGACATAATGAGATGACAAGTCCTTTATGAATTAGTTTGTACCTAAAAGAAAAATGTTCTTTCAAAGGAAAAAATAAAAACCTGATTATCTTCAACATGAACTGCAAAGCTTTGTTTATGATTTTCTCCTTTGTATACCTTGACACGAAACTATGAAACGATCTGTGATGATTCCTAGAGGTGACCATATTTCATTTACTCTTAATTATTTGTGAATTAAACCACTTGCATTAATGAAATGCAGTCAGTGTTCATATGAAACAAGATGGAAAATGGTAAATACTGATTGATGATTGACTCATTCAATAAATATTACGCGTTGAGTGAAAGCTCCCATTTATTGCCTTGTATCTAAGTATTTCTCATGCATTAGCTCATGCAATCTTCAGAACATTATTTTGAGTTAGTTAATATTAGTGTCATTTAAAGATGAGCAAATAAGAACCAGAGAGGTTGTCATAGCCTAAGGAATAGAGAGTCTATGAAGTCAGAACGTGAACTTATGTGGATCTTGACTCCAAAGATTCAAATTATTTCTGTCAGGCTGTTCCCCATATGAATCTATTATGAGCAACACATGGTCTAGTCTTTGTAAAGGAGATAAATAAGAACAATACATAACAATACATAGATCTTGCCTTCAAGGAGGTAGACATGAAGAGAAAAGTGATATATGTGATACCATCCTTTCTTACTCTTATCCAATCAAATCTACATAGGCAGCCAGTGTGATTTGTTCTCTTTTTTTCTTTTAGATTACAAGCATAATTGGATTATATTTACTCCTCAGCTGAAACCTTTCATGTCTTCTCCCCTGCATGTTGAATAGATCCCAGAATCGTTTCCATGACCCGTAAAACTGGACATGATCTGAGCCCAGTCTTTTCTCGAAGCCAATCTCATTTCACTATCAAAGTCTGGCAGTCAAGCTGAGGTCCTTGAACACCCGAATTTTCTACACACCTTAGAATATAGAAGTTGGCCCCTGCCCCTTTGTCTGTCTGTCCCCCCGCCCTCATCATCCCAGGCTCTATTCAAATGTTTTCTTAACACCACAGCTTTCCTTACTCTATGTTTAGAATTTTATCCTAGCACTTACGGTAATTTAAGTAGGTATCCTGTGTTCATTATTTCATGTCCATCAGCCCCAGTAGACAACAGCCACAGCAAAGTAGAGAAGACAGGACAAAAGGGATATATACGAGATAGGGATTCGTTTGTTCTGTTATTTGGGGTTTGGGTATGTTCAAAGAGGAGAAAGGAAGTAAGATTGTGGTGTTGGATTGGAGTTGGTTGGGGAGAGTAATTTTGGGCATGTCCAATATGAGAGGTACTAGAAATGAAGGGATCTTAATTTCACAAATTTGATCTGTCACTAACAGTATGGCATTTAATCATCTATATTTTTCATTCATAACATGGGACTATGGCACTAATATTTTATTGCTTAACTAGATTTTATAAAGTTGATGTTCATTCTTATGAAATTCTTTGAGACTTAAAATGCTGTACCAAAGTATTTTTTCTATAAAATATTATAGGCACTCTGGGTTCCATTAATATCCCTTTTGTATAGCAAATAAAATCACATTGATAGAAAAAAATTGTTTTGCCATTTTACCATTTCCCTATGCTTTATAAGTGATTTAAACTCAACAATGTCTCTCACCTTGTTGAGAATCCCCAGTAAACTCCCCAGCAGCAACTGAGTATCCTGTTTTAAAGAAAAAGAAATAAACTAATCACACTTAATGACTTAACCAAATGAGTTATATCTAGAAAAAGGTGAAAGGGCTACCATGGTACTACTTTATTTAGAAATCTCTACAAATATTATAAAAGTTAAAGATTCTATAAAGGGAAAAATTAATCACACTGAAAGGAACACTTATATACTAAATCCTGTGTGCATAATAGATTATCTACTACTTAAGTAGGAGCATAGCCAAAAAAAGGAGATATTCTGAGGTCAATTTTAAAAGCATGGATACTTCATAATCTCCCTTGAGCGTAAATGGTAGCTGTTGCATTTTAAGAGCTGCTGATTGAAAATAATGAGACAGAATACTCTGAAAGATTTCCTCTGGGCTCAGGTTTTGGTATTTCTGGTCACCAGCAAGACCTACTTCCTAATACCTCTCATGATGGTTTTCCACAATTTAGTTTAGCTCTAAAGTGAGGTGCTGGCTACGTTGACAAAACACAGCTACATTTCTTTTTCAAATTCATCAAGCAATCAAAAGACCACTAGGATCCCAAAGATGGGAAACAGTAGTGGTGAAATGACATTGTGTGGTTTGTACATAATACAATTTGAGAATATTCCAGCAACTCAAACTTCTCATGTGCATCTCTGTTAACTACAGAAGCCTGCTATCATGCTGTCCCTGTCACATTGGTAGCAGCCCTGCTAATACATAGTATCTACTACTGTTGAAATAGTTCATGTGCAAAAAACTGCTATGGAGCCAACAAAATAGTTGCTCAAATTATATATTACACATCATGGCTGGAAAAATAGCAGTATTAAAAAGAAAAATCGAGTCCACTCTAATAAGAGAACATTTGTATAAGATGCCAAATAACATCGGATAAGTCAGGGATAAAACTTGCATCTACATTTACTATGCTTGTCTTTTGAAAAACCACAAATGTTTTGGGCAATGGGTCTTACCAAGGTAACTGTCATCATAGGAAGCTGGAGCCACTTCCGTCTGCTTTTCTCCTGCCAGTTTCCTGAGGATATCCTTGAATGAGTAATTTGCAATGATATCTGCAACACTGGCAGTGATCACTTGCCCTGTGTTTAAATAAATTAATATGTTAACTGGTTAACTGAATGAATGCAAGAGGCAGGCCCTCCCTGAGCAGACACACATTCCCTTGAAAGCTATGGTGGAATTGCTTGCTTTTTTGATGATGAATTTTCCTGCCTGCCACTCAAACTCCAAGGCAGAGTTAGTTACAGCTGGGTAGAACTTTCCATTCTGACAGAAGACCTGAGATGAACTACAATATTTTATTGGTTTTCCTGCTGCTTTCAACATACACACTCTACCTCCAAATGATAAAATTATCTAAGAGTGGAGGCCAAATTTGCAGGTAAAATTTATGTGATGTAATTTTTTTTTTTTTGGATGGAGTCTCGCACTGTTGTCTGGGCTGGAGTGCAGTGGTGCTATCTCAGCTCACTGTAACCTCCGCCTCCCGGGTTCAAGCAATTCTCCTGCCTCAGCCTCCCGAGGTTCCTGCCAACACTCCCGGCTAATTTTTTGTATTTGTAGTAGAGACGGGGTTTCATTATGTTGGCAAGGCTGGTCTCAAACTCCTGACTTCGTGATCCGCTTGCCTTGGCCTCCCAAAGTGCTGGGATTACAGGTGTGAGCCACGGCACCCGGCCATGATGTAATTTTTATTCTGGAATATTCCACCTGGAAGTAAGCTTTGATATCATTTAGTCAAATATAGCTTCTTCTAGGCGGAGAGACTGAGGCCCAAAGAGCTAGAGTGCATTCTCTAAGGTCCTATGGTTTTGCTAGTACGATATTAGGCATTACAAGCAACGTTTCCTTTGGCATTCTAATAAAACTTTCTGTGCTCTTGCAAAGTATAGATATTGTATTCAATCTAAATCACGTATCTGATTAATAGATGATAAAATATATCAGCTAAGTTAAATGAAGGAATTGCAAAATCTCTGAGCCATCTGCTTTTCTTGCTAAAATATAGAGAAAGCATAAAATTAGGACAATGGGAAGCAGCTAGGTCCAGTGAGATCCAAAATTCAGCAAAAGAGAAATCCATGGGCACCAACATTCACACGATAAGAACTTTGGTTAATCTCTCTCAAAAGTCACTGTCAGAAGTCTTCAAATACGATTGCATTGGGGTAAACAAGTATCTAAAAGACAACCAGCAATTTCCGCTGCAATTTCTGTGCATTCCCATGTTTACCATGGACATCTAAGGCAAAAGTGTGATATTATGCTCTTTGGGAGAAAAGTGAAGAAATGCTTTCAAAAGACTATCATTTAACATTAATTCGAAAGCCAAATTAGTCGTTGGGAATTCACGCATAATTCACACAGACTTTCTGTTGGAAGTCCACAAAAGAATGAAACTGTCAAACCAGATCATAAATATTGCCAAGTGACTGGGACTGAAATTACTATTCTGATATTAAGACAATGGTGTCGGCCGGGCGCGGTGGCTCACGCTTGTAATCCCAGCACTTTGGGAGGCCGAGGCAGGCGGATCACGAGGTCAGGAGATCGAGACCACGGTGAAACCCCGTCTCTACTAAAAATACAAAAAAATTAGCCGGGCGTGGTGGCGGGCTCCTGTAGTCCCAGCTACTTGCAGAGGCTGAGGCAGGAGAATGGCGTGAACCCGGGAGGTGGAGCTTGCAGTGAGCTGAGATCGCGCCACTGCACTCCAGCCTGGGCGACAGAGCCAGACTCCGTCTCAAAAAAAAAAAAAAAAAAAGACAATGGTATTTACACATGAGTTTCTGAACACTGTCTGTGGAATTTGCCAGCTGTCTCTGGGTTACAGCTAAATACCCTCTTTCCTCCATCCCACATACACACTGTCTTTGCTGTGTCCTTTACCTATGTCTATAAACATTATCATCTTAAACCTGAATAAAATTTTGAATTCTATGTCTCAAACATATGTTTCTGTATGCCATTGCTATGGCAGATTTTTAGCAAATCATTTGACTGACATTTTTTTCAGTTTAAGGAAAAGAATGGATTATGTGAAATTAACCAAGTAAATTAGAAGAAAACCTTCCATAAATATAATTTTAATTTTGTAGCCATCTGTTGTGTAAAATATATAGTTTTTCAGCTTGCAAAGTAATTTTTAAATACCAAAATGTTAATTATTTGGTGTTTATAATTGTATATGCATGAATTGAGCTTAACATTAAGTTTATATACAATTTTATAAATCAGCTGGGCGTGGTGGCTCACGCCTGTAATCCCAGCACTTTGGGAGGCCGAGGTGGGTGGATCACAAGGTCAGGAGTTTGACACCAGCCTGACCAACATGGTGAAACCCTGTCTCTACTAAAAATACAAAAATTAGCCAGGTGTGGTGGCATGCACCTCTAGTCCCAGCTATTCAGGAGGCTGAGGCAGGAGAATCGCTTAAACCCGGGAGGCAGAGGTTGCAGTGAGCCAAGATCACACCATTGCACTCCAAGCTGGGTGACAAAGTGAGACTCGTCTCAAAAAAAAAAAAAAAAAAAATTATCATAAATCTATCTCTCCTGGATCTTTCTCAATGACTTTTAAACATGATCAAGTTTCTTCCATTAAAAAAATTCCTCCCTCAAATCTTAATCTCAGATTCTACTCTATCCTAAACTTTACAGCCCACATTACAGAATCTTCTCAGTATTCTCTCTCTAGGCCTCCCATCTATACCCGTGGCCTGAGTTATCACCAGTATGCAAGCGATGAAAATTTATATTTCACTCTAGATGTCCTCTGGGCTTAAGCCCTAAATACTTAGGTGAAACCCTTTGGATATCTCAAATATTTTCATACCCAACAGAACAAAAAGTAAACTCATCATCTTCCCTCTCCAGCCCACTCCAAACCTGTCCTCTTCCAGTGTTCTGTATCTCAGTGAGCGGCACCCACCTATAGCCATTCAGTAGCAGGCGTCAGAAACACTCCCTTACGACCTTACTTCCCTTACCACCATATAACCAACACATCATTTAGGCTGCTTGTTTTGCCTCCAAAGTATTTCTCAGATTTCTCTTCTTTTACAGTCAGTACCATCATGGCTCTGAGAAACAGACATCTTTACCTGAAACTTACACAACTTGTTTACCTTATAAACTTAAAATTAGTTTATATCCTTGTAACAACCTTGTAACTACTTTGCTGATATTTCACCTTGGCCAACTTTCAACCTATTTTCTGTAACGCAGCCAGGATGATCTTTTCAAAACATAAATTCGATTGTAGCACTCCATGCTTAAACTCATTTCATAGTTTGTCACTACAATCGGGACAAACAACACCTTCTTACTCTAGCTAAAGCCATGTATTTAAACTCTTAAAATCCCCCAGTGGTTTTCCATAGTTTGTAGAATAAAGACAAAACTGCTTGGCATGGACTGCAAGCCTGCAATGTGAAACCTGACTAAAATTTTAAATTTCTGTGTCTCAGACAAATGCTTCTATATGCCATTGCTATGGCAAATTTTCAGCAAATCATTTGTATCCAACGTTTTTTCAACTAAAAGAATGGATGATGTGAAATTAACATAATTTATGATAAAAATATCATAAAGACTTAGGATAAATTTTTTTACCGTAATAATGTTAATTTCACATCATCCATTCTTTTGTGAAATTAGGGGGCCACTCCATACCACCCAAGCTCTTCTTCCCTCACTCTCTTAACTCCGGTCACCTTGACTTTCCTCCGTTCTCTCCTACACTGCCCTCCTGCCTCCCACAGAACATCTGCACGTGGTCCCTCCTCTCTTCACCTAGGTAACACCTATGTAAGGTCCAGATCTCAGTTCAGGGTTGTTTGCTTTTCCAAGTTAACCTTTGCACTGCTGCTGGCCTATGCATCACCTTAGCAAGAATTAGAAGACATCATTTCCTCTTGGCTGATGCTGTCTGTACCTGGGTTCATGGCTCTGTAAGCAGAGCACAGGTTGTATTCCAGCTCCCTGTCAGCCAATGGTCAGAAGACAAAACACACCTTATCCACAGCCACCCAGGAGAAGCCTCCTAATTTCTCCCAGCCCCATCACCACATGTCTTTGCTTCGGAGTGTGTATCACAGTTGGGGGTTCTTGGGTACCCCTGTGAGTGTTCGATTAATGCCTGTTGTCATTCTCTAGATATTAACCTCCGTGACAGTAAGAACAATGTCTGTTTTTACTCATTAATGTGTCCTCAGCCTCTACCACGGAGCTTGGCAGAGCCTCAACACATTGTTGATGGAGAAATGAATTGTTAAGTTGCAAGAGTATTTTAAAATATCATTTACATTACAGAGTACAGGCTGGGCAGTGGCTTACACCTGTAATCCCAGCACTTTGGGAGGCCGAGGCGGGTGGATCACCTGAGGTCAAGAGTTTGAGACCAGCCTGGCCAACATGGTGAAACCGTGTCTCTACTAAAAATACAAAAATTAGCTGGGCATGGTGGTGGGCACCTGTATTCCCAGCTACTCAGGAGGCTGAGGCAGGAGAATTTCTTGAACCTGGGAGGTAGAGGTTGCAGTGAGTCGAGATCGTGCTATTGCACTCCAGCCTGGGCAACAAGAGCGAAACTCTGTCTCAGAAAAAAACAAAAACAAAACAAATGAGAGTACAAATCGAAATGATGCTTTTGTTCTCACTCATACACGGAAGCTAAAAAAGTTGATCTCATTGAAGTAGAGAGTGGAAAACTGGTTACTAGAGGAAAGGATGAATACAGATTCAGGTATAGCCAGAGACGGGTTAATGTACACAAAAGTACAGCCTGGTAGGGGGAATAAGGTCTAACGTTCTATAGCACTATAAGGTGAATATAGTTAACAACAATTTATTGCGTATTTTCAAATAGGTAGAAGAGATTTAAAATGTTCTCAACACAAATGATCAGTGTTTGAGGTGATGGTTATGCTAATTACCCAGATTTAATCATTGCACCTCATATATATGTATGAAAATATCACATGTACCCCATAAATATGTACACTTGTTTTGTCAATTAAAATATTAACAGCAAAAAAAGATATACTGCTTCATCTGAGAAACTATGAATAAGGATATAAAATTAAGGTAATAGAAAGTGAACATTTAACACTACGTCTGGGTCCATCCTTCTGTTAGTAACAGCAAATGTGCTTTTCTGCTCTGCCCACAGAACATACCTTGCCAGTAGAAACTCCCAGGTCCTCCCACAATAAGGTCTCCGTTCTACAAAACAGAAACAGCAACAGCAACCATAAGTGGAAAAGAAATACTAAACATTTTTAAAGGGTGATAAATCATTGTTAATAAGCATTGCTCTAACAATTTGTTACACATAAAAAGCAACTTTTAAAAGAGATCCTTCTATCTGAGGCCTGCAGTTCATTTTCTTTCCTCTTTTGTTTTCAATTATTTAGTGTGTTATCATATTAAATAATTTTAATTTGACTCAATTAGGTAAGTTGAACTCTCTCCCTTGAGAGAGATAAACTCTGTTTTTTGGCACTGCCTCTTACAAGCAAAATATCAGCATGTTTAATGCTGTGCAGTTTTGCAGACATGGTCTTTCGAGCCTTGGTGATAAAAAGAAAATTCTGTTCCAATTTATTTCAAGGCCATAGTAATGCCTATTTTTTTCCATATATCCCCAATGCCACCCCCTTCTCAGGAGAAAGAGCAAACACTCCAGACTAGCAAATATAAACATTTTCTCATGAATTGACATCCTCACCTTTCATGCCTCATATCTTTAACTCTCAGTGGAAAATATAAAAACAAAAAAGTAATGATAAAAAGTACCATAAAAGACAGTAGACAGTTTACACGTTGACAAAATTTTTCTATACTATTTTCAAAACCACAGAATCTTTTCCCTCTACATTCTTACTGAACATCTCTTTTTAATTTTGTGAAAGGATATATGAATTTTAATATTAATATTAAATGTAACTGGTCAATTACAGTTAACAAATTAAACAATGAATAGATTCTTGTGATCTTTTTAAGAAACATTACTGAGTTTTTAGATTTTCATTTAAAAAATTATTGCCACAAAGGGTAAGAAGAAAGGCTGTTGCTTTTATCATGTCTATTTCTCTACTATTTAATAGGCTGCTATTTGCATAAATTATTTACATAAAAATAAAAAGTGAATGGAAAAATTTTTTTAGAAAGCATTTGCCCAAACAGGCTAGGTATGTTCCTCAAGATTCTTTGGTTCTTTGGTGGTGGTGGTGGTTTTGGGGTGTGGGAGTGAGAGGCAGAGGGTAAAAAAAAATTCAGATTAAATATTAGAAACTGTGAAACCAAAGTAATTCACCTTATAAAAATCCAGACTAAATCCTGCTTGGCAGTAACCCTGGCCTTCCGGGTCAGCATTGCCTAGAACGATCAAAATACATAAATGTTATAACATTATCATCCCTGAAATATTTTTTAATAACCAATTCGGGATATTATGTTATTTTCTCTAGAACCTTCTAAATTAAAAATGATCAATATGTGTTTTATGTTTATTTTTAAAATGTTGTCCAAGCAATTTATTAAACATATTTCTGTCTATTTTCTTACTCTAAATAGCATTGTGATTCTCTAGTAAGATCAACAGGAATAACATCCCTTTTGGCTACTATGTTGGGTTTTATGACTCATGTTCATTTGAAGAAATAAAATTTCTATCTTTGACTATATTCCAAGTTTCCCATGAGGCAATAACGTGTCTCTCCTTTGCCCCCTCGTACTGAGTGAAGGCAGATAGTCTGTCATTCCCAACAGGTGACACTTTGAGGAAGAAGGAACAGTGCAAGATGACCTTTGTGGATGCCATCTTCTGGGCCACCAACAAGCGTTTCCATTGTTACGCTCTTTAATAGGAACTTAATTTTAAATTATCCTATTATGGCCGGGCGCGGTGGCTCATGCCTGTAATCCCAGCACTTTGGGAGGCCAAGGTGGTCAGATCATGAGGTCAAGAGATCGAGACCATCCTGGCCAATATGGTGAAACCCCATCTCCACTAAAAATACAAAAATTAGCTGGGCGTGGTGGTGCATGCCTGCAGTCCCAGCTACTTGGGAGGCTGAGGCAGGAGAATCACTTGAACCCGGGAGGCGGAGGTTGCAGTGAGCCGAGATCATGCCACTGCACTCCAGCCTGGGTGACGGAGCAAGACTCCATCTCAAACAAACAAAATAATAATAATAAAATAAATTGTCCTATTATAATAAGCTAGGTAAATTGGGAAATTGCATTTCTGGTCACAGTCTCACTGGACATTGCAATGCTAGTGTTCACAAAAGAGAAAATTCTAGTAGTGGCTCATCTTGCTTTCCATCCAATATGATTCACTAATTCATTGTTCAATAGGATCTCACGGTACAGTTGTAAGGTACAGACAGGCCAACACGATGATTCCAAGGCTATTGTTATCAAAAGTCTGTAGGGCATTAGGACCAGGAATTTACTACTTGTAGCTTGTGCTTTAAAAGAGTTTCTACAACTTCTAACATGCCTAAAATAGCCAAAAATGTAGTCAATTAAGTACAGGGAATCTCAATCCTGCATAGTTAGATTTGGACATGTAAATAATGACTCCTTTTTTATCAAGGATATTCCTCAATGGAAACTGAAATAAGAGGACAGGAAAGGAAATACACGTCATCACAGGAAATATTGATGACTGCGCATGAGCCTGTTCAGAAACTTTTTGAAATGGACCTGGCCTTTCCAGCTTCCCTCAGAATGTCTTCTGGTTTTTTCTTTCCTTTGGTCATTACTTAGCTAATTTTAGCACTGCCATCATCAATTTTTTCCAGATGCTTTTTTTTTTTTTTTTTTTGAGACAGAGTCTTGCTCTGTTGCCCAGGCTGGAGTGCAGTGGTGCGATCTCGGCTCACTGCAAGCTCCGCCTCACGGGTTCATGCCATTCTCCTGCCTCAGCCTCCCGAGTCCTTTATTTTTAAAAACACTTTTTGACCTCATGCACTGTATTTTAACAAAATTTGTTCCTTATTTTACAACTGTATTTCATGATTTATGGTCACGAATCCTATAAAGTTCCCTAAAAGCTCATCTCTATAATCGGGAATATCTGAGTACCAATTTTCTAGAAGCTCATATGTGTAAATATTTCTGTGCATCCAGAAATATATATGAATGCATGAGATATTTCTCTGAACATATATGTGTTCATATACGTGTTCTTATATGTATTTTTCCATGCACAAGCCTTTTAAAAATCTCTTTTAAATTCAACCCTGACTTCTTATTTTTATGATTGTAAATTATTCCAAAGGGAAGAAACATGACCATTCTCTGAAAGCATTGCTTTAAAACAGCAGGCTGAAAAAAATTAAGAGAAAACATTCATTTTTTTTTTTTTTTTTTTACAAAACACACTGAGAAAATAATCAGCTCCAAATGTTTATTGTAAGTGGCAATTGTAATAGAGTGTGAGGTTCTTTCCATTGCAAAGTCTTTTTTTTTTTTTTTACTTGTTGAATCATCATTTATGAGAGCTGGAGGAATCTTTCTTCCTGGGACTTCAGAGCCTCTGTGAACTTGATAATTATGTCCTAGAGTGAACTTAGGAATCCAAGGAAGTGTATGGATAATTTGCTACTATTTGTTGACTTCTTATCCAAGAAATGGAAGGGTGTGTGTGAACCATCTCCACCTGAATTATGAATGACCATAAGAGCCATAGGCAGGTCATCAATATGAATGAGCAGGTGATGGCTAACAATATCAGCAGAGCGAGTTTGTGGTGTAAGATTAACATGAGGTGCTTCTTTAAATTCTCTTTTGAAAATAATGTTGCTGATGTTTCCTATTCTGGGATACTGACCATATGCTCATGAACAAGCTGGCTTTGTGTTAATGATCTGTGAACTTCTTGGCCATGATGGGGAGTCTGCTTCTTGGATGATATGAGGAGGAAGAAGTACCCATAGGAATAGGGAGACCAGGAGGATGTGAAAACTGTGGCTATGCAGCACAGAGGAAGTAATTCACGGCAATTTATTGAGCTATTCCGCAACTCAACATGTGCTCCATTCTGTCTTTGTTGAGCTGTTAGCCTACTGTGTCCATGTAGCTTAAGATGCAAATGTACATTAGTGTACATTTTTAAAAAATGATTCAAACTCACTCTGAAACTTTTCCCCTAGAAGTCTACATTTCATGCGCTGTATTTTGATCTGAGCCCTCACATCCCACACAGGTAGTCGGGCAAAAAGGCAGAACAAGGAGTGACTAGTTTTATAAATATCATCCTTGATGGCAGTTGGAAGAATAACCTACATTATCAAGGCAAAAGGCATATGAAGGATGGTCTTGTCTTTAGTTACAGTTATTTGCTGTTTGTTGAACAAGCCAGCTTGTCTGTGAGCATATGGTCAATATCACAGAACAGGAACATGGGCAAATCATGAAGTATAGGATATGGACAGGTGTAAATATTGATGAAACAAGTTCAATAATGAATCTTTCCACTACCATTCATTTTATTTTTTTTTAATTTTTATTTTTTTTTATTATTATACTTTAGGTTTTAGGGTACATGTGCACAATGTGCAGGTTTGTTGCATATGTATCCATGTGCCATGTTGTTTTGCTGCACCCATTAACTCGTCATTTAGCATTAGGTATATCTCCTAATGCTGTCCCTCCCCCTCCCCCCACCCCACAACAGTCCCCGGAGTGTGATGTTCCCCTTCCTGTGTCCATGAGTTCTCGTTGTTCAATTCCCACCTATGAGTGAGAACATGCGGTGTTTGGTTTTTTGTCCTTGTGATAGTTTACTAAGAATGATGTTTTCCAGTTTCGTCCATGTCCCTACAAAGGATATGAACTCATCATTTTTTTATGGCTGCATAGTATTCCATTGTGTATATGTGCCACATTTTCTTAATCCAGTCTATCATTGTTGGACATTTGGGTTGGTTCCAATTCTTTGCTATTGTGAATAGTGCCGCAATAAACATACGTGTGCATGTGTCTTTATGGCAGCATGATTTATAGTCCTTTGGGTATATACCCAGTAATGGGATGGCTGGGTCAAATGGTATTTCTAGTTCGAGATCCCTGAGGAATCGCCACACTGACTTCCACAATGGTTGAACTAGTTTACAGTCCCACCAACAGTGTAAAAGTGTTCCTATTTCTCCACATCCTCTCCAGCACCTGTTGTTTCCTGACTTTTTAATGATGGCCATTCTAACTGGTGTGAGATGGTATCTCACTGTGGTTTTGATTTGCATTTCTCTGATGGCCAGTGATGATGAGCATTTTTTCATGTGTTTTTTGGCTGCATAAATGTCTTGTTTTGAGAAGTGTCTGTTCATGTCCTTCGCCCACTTTTTGATGGGGTTGTTTGTTTTTTTCTTGTAATTTTGTTTGAGTTCATTGTAGATTCTGGATATTAGCCCTTTGTCAGATGAGTAGGTTTTTCAGTTTCTACATATGGTAGCCATTTTCCAGACCTTTTTAATGGAATCCTTTCCTTTTTTTTTTTGTCAGTTTGTCAAAGTCAATCATTTCTGAGGGCTCTGTTCTGTTCCATTGATCTATGTCTCTGTTGTGGTACCAGTACCATGCTGTTTTGGTTACTGTAGCCTTGTAGTATAGTTTAAAGTCAGGTAGCGTGATGCCTCCAGCTTTGTTCTTTTGGCTTAGGATTGACTTGGCGATGCGGGCTCTTTTTTGGTTCCATATGAACTTTAAAGTAGTTTTTTCCAATTCTGTGAAGAAAGTCATTGGTAGCTTGATGGGGATGGCATTGAATCTATAAATTACCTTGGGCAGTATGGCCATTTTCACGATATTGATTCTTCCAACCCATGAGCATGGAATGTTCTTCCATTTGTTTGTATCCTCTTTTACTTCATTGAGCAGTGGTTTGTAGTTCTCCTTGAAGAGGTCCTTCACATCCCTTGTAAGTTGGATTCCTAGGTATTTTATTCTCTTTGAAGCAATTGTGAATGGGAGTTCACTCATGATTTGGCTCTCTGTTTGTCTGTGATTGGTGTACAAGAATGCTTGTGATTTTTGTACATTGATTTTGTATCCTGAGATTTTGCTGAAGTTGCTAATCAGCTTAAGGAGATTTTGGGCTGAGATGATGGGGTTTTCTAGATATACAATCATGTCATCTGCAAACAGGGACAATTTGACTTCCTCTTTTCCTAATTGAATACCCTTTATTTCCTTCTCCTGCCTGATTGCTCTGGCCAGAACTTCCAACACTATGTTGAATAGGAGTGGTGAGAGAGGGCATCCCTGTCTTGTGCCAGTTTTCAAAGGGAATGCTTCCAGTTTTTGCCCATTCAATATGATATTGGCTGTGGGTTTGTCATAGATAGCTCTTATTATTTTGAGATATGTCCCATCAATACCTAATTTATTGAGAGTTTTTAGCATGAAGTGTTGTTGAATTTTGTCAAAGGCCTTTTCTGCATCTATTGAGATAATCATGTGGTTTTTGTCTTTGGTTCTGTTTATATGCTGGATTACATTTATTGATTTGCGTATGTTGAACCAGCCTTGCATCCCAGGGATGAAGCCCACTTGATCATGGTGGATAAGCTTTTTGATGTGCTGCTAGATTCGGTTTGCCAGTATTTTATTGAGGATTTTTGCATCAATGTTCATCAAGGATATTGGTCTGAAATTCTCTTTTTTGGTTATGTCTCTGCCAGGCTTTGGTATCAGGATGACGCTGGCTTCATAAAATGTGTTAGGGAGGATTCGTCTATCAATTTTGTTGATCTTTTCAAAAAACCAGCTCCTGGATTCATTAATTTTTTGAAGGGTTTTTTGTGTGTCTATTTCCTTCAGTTCTGCTCTGATTTTAGTTATTTCTAGCCTTCTGCTAGCTTTTGAATGTGTTTGCTCTTGCTTTTCTAGTTCTTTTAATTGTGATGTTAGGGTGTCAATTTTAGATCTTTCCTGCTTTCTCTTGTGGGCATTTAGTGCTATAAATTTCCCTCTACACACTGCTTTGAATGTGTCCCAGAGATTCTGGTATGTTGTGTCTTTGTTCTCGTTGGTTTCAAAGAACATATTTATTTCTGCCTTCATTTCATTGTGTACCCAATAGTCATTCAGGAGCAGGTTGTTCAGTTTTCATGTAGTTGAGCGGTTTTGAGTGAGTTTCTTAATCCTGAGTTCTAGTTTGATTGCACTGTGGTCTGAGAGACAGTTTGTTATAATTTCTGTTCTTTTACATTTGCTGAGGAGAGCTTTACTTCCAACTATGTGGTCAATTTTGGAATAGGTGTGGTGTGGTGCTGAAAAAAAATGTATATTCTGTTGATTTGGGGTGGAGAGATCTGTAGATGTCTATTAGATCCACTTTGTGCAGAGCTGAGTTCAATTCCTGGATATCCTTGTTAACTTTCTGTCTTGTTGATCTGTCTAATGCTGACAGTGGGGTGTTAAAATCTCCCATTATTATTGTGTGGGAGTTTAAGTCCCTTTGTAGGTCACTCAGGACTTGCTTTATGAATCTGGGTGCTCCTGTGTTGGGTGCATATATATTTAGGATAGTTAGCTCTTCTTGTTGAATTGATCCCTTTACCATTATGTAATGGCCTTCTTTGTCTCTTTTGATCTTTGTTGGTTTAAAGTCTATTTTATCAGAGACTAGGATTGCAACCCCTGCCTTTTTTTGTTTTCCATTTGCTTGATAGATCTTCCTCCATCCCTTTATTTTGAGTCTATGTGTGTCTCTGCACGTGAGATGGGTTTCCTGAATACAGCACACTGATGGGTCCTGACTCCTTATCCAGTTTGCCAGTCTGTGTCTTTTAATTGGAGCATTTAGCCCATTTACATTTAAAGTTAATATTGTTATGTGTGAATCTGATCCTGTCATTATGATGTTAGTTGGTTATTTTGCTTGTTAGTTGATGCAGTTTCTTCCTAGCCTCGATGGTCTTTACAATTTGGCATGTTTTTGCAGGGGCTGGTACCGGTTGTTCCTTTCCATGTTTAGTGCTTCCTTCAGGAGCTCTTTTAGGGCAGGCCTGGTGGTGACAAAATCACTCAGCGTTTGCTTGTCTGTAAAGTATTTTATTTCTCCTTCACTTATGAAGCTTAATTTGGCTGGATATTAAACTCTGGGTTGAAAATTCTTTTCTTTAAGAATGTTGAATATCGGCCCCCACTCTCTTCTGGCTTGTAGAATTTCTGCAGGGAGGTCAGCTGTTAGTCTGATGGGCTTCCCTTTGTGGGTAACCCGACCTTTCTCTCTGGCTGCCCTTAACATTTTTTCCTTCATTTCAACTTTGGTGAATCTGACAATTAAGTGTCTTGGAGTTGCTCTTCTCGAGGAGTATCTTTGTGGCGTTCTCTGTTTTTCCTGAATCTGAATGTTGGCCTGCCTTGCTAGATTGGGGAAGTTCTCCTGGATAATATCTTGCAGAGTGTTTTCCAACTTGGTTCTATTCTCCCCGTCATTTTCAGGTACACCAATCAGACGTAGGTTTGGTCTTTTCACATAGTCCCAAATTTCTTGGAGGCTTTGTTTCTTTTTATTTTTTTTCTCTAAACTTCCCTTCTTGCTTCATTTCATTCATTTCATCTTCCATCAGCGATACCCTTTCTTCCAGTTGATCGCATCTGCTACTGAGGCTTCTGCAATCTTCGTGTAGTTCTCGATACTTGGCTTTCAGCTCCATCAGCTCCTTTACGCCCTTCTCTCCATTGGTTATTCTAGTTATCCATTCGTCTAATTTTTTTTCAAAGTTTTTAACTTCTTTGCTATTGTTTTGAATTTCCTCCCATAGCTCGGAGTAGTTTGATCGTCTGAAGCCTTCTTCTCTCAACTCGTCAAAGTCATCCTCCATCCAACTTTGTTCCGTTGCTGGTGAGAAACTGCATTCCTTTGGAGGAGGAGAGGTGCTCTGCTTTTTAGAGTTTCCAGTTTTTCTGCTCTGTTTTTTCCCCATCTTTGTGGTTTTATCTACTTTTGGTCTTTGATGATGGTGATGTACAGATGGGTTTTTGGTGTGGATGTCCTTTCTGTTTGTTAGTTTTCCTTCTACCAGACAGGACCCTCAGCTGCAGGTCTGTTGGAGTTTACTAGAGGTCCACTCCAGACCCTGTTTGGCTGGGTGTCAGCAGCGGTGGCTGCAGAACAGCGGATTTTCGTGAGACCACAAATTCAGCTGTCTGATAGTTCCTCTGGAAGTTTTGTCTCAGAGGAGTACCCAGCTGAGTGAGGTGTCAGTCTGTCCCTACTGGGGGGTGCCTCCCAGTTAGGCTGCTCAGGGGTGAGGGACCCACTTTAGGAGGCAGTCTGTCCGTTCTCAGATCTCCAGCTGCATGCTGGGAGAACCACTACTCTCTTCAAAGCTGTCAGTCAGACAGGGACATTTAAGTCTGCAGAGATTCCTGCTGAATTTTTGTTTGTCTGTGCCCTGCCCACAGAGGTGGAGCCTACAGAGGCAGGCAGGCCTCCTTGAGCTGTGGTGGGCTCCACCCAGTTCGAGCTTCCTGACTGCTTTGTTTACCTAAGCAAGCCCGGGCAATGGTGGGCGCCCCTCCCTCAGCCTTGCTGCGGCCTTGCAGTTTGATCTCATACTGCTATGCTAGCAATCAGCAAGACTCCGTGGGCATAGGACCCTCCGAGCCAGGTGCGGGACACAATCTCCTAGTGTGCCATTTTCCAGGCCCGTTGGAAAAGCGCAGTATTAGGGTGGGACTGACCTGATTTTCCAGGTGCCGTCTGTTACCCCTTTCTTTGACTAGGAAAGGGAACTCCCTGACCCCTTGCGCTTCCTGAGTGAGGCAATGGCTCGCCCTGCTTTGGCTCCCGCACAGTGCGCTTCACCAACTGTCCTGCACCCACTGTTTGGCACTCCCTAGTGAGATGAAACCAGTACCTCAAACAGAAATGCAGAAATCACCCGTCTTCTGTGTCACTCAGGCTGGGAGCTGTAGACCGGAGCTGTTCCTATTCGGCCATCTTGGCTCCACCCTCCCATTTTCTGATATATTTTGGATTTCCTTTGTTATTGTTTGTGGGATTTTATCTTTAGCATAACAATACTGACCTCTTAACAAACCCAAGAGCACAGCACTTTGAATGGAACGTGACACAAACTATGCCTCATGTTGGTTGTTGCCTGAGTCTGGGAAGTTTCTCTCCTCTCTACTCCAATAATCATTTGCTAGAAGAATCCCTTTCTACGGTCTTGTCTAAAATGCTGCTCCTCCCCTGGCTTCCCCAGCACAGGTCTCTCCCTCCTTTCTTGTCTTGCTGTATTTTTTTGTAGCACTTTTCACTGCCTGACATTGTATCATAAACACATTTATTTACATGTTTACTGTCTAGAGCGAGTTCCTTGAACAGAGGGCTATTTTCCTCTTGTTCTTTGCTGTATTCCCTAAACATAGAAGAGTTAGTTTACTTCTCAATATGTGTGTGTTTTTTTAAAGAAATCCCGCATTGAATAAATAATTGAGTCCTATGATCTACAAAGAACCCCTACTTTAAAGCTATTTAAAATAAAATCCTCATTCCATGGACCATCCATTCAGCTGACATTTGTTGTAATCTGAAGAAGTGTCTGATTTACTTCAGTATTTTTAAACAGAAAGCAATTATCTTCTCCTTGTTAAAAATCCTCACTAAAAGCCATCAGAGTTAAAATGTTCAACCCAGGTGTGGTGGCGCACAGCTGTGATCCCACCACTTTGAAAGGCTGAGGTGGATGGATCGCATGAGCTCAAGAGTTCAAGACCAGCCTGGACAACATGGCAAAGACCCTTCTCTACAAAAAATACAAAAATTAGGCATGGTGGCACATGCCTGTGGTCCCAGCTACTTGGCAGGCTGAGGTGGAAGGATTGCTTGAGCCCAGAAAGACAAGGCTACATTGAGCCATGATCACACTATTGCACTCCAGCCTGGGTGACAGAGTGAGACCCTGTCTCAAAAAAAAAAAAAAAAAGTTCCGCTCCCAGTTCTTTAGGCTTCTAAATCTCAGCAGCCTCGTTGTTAACCCTCTAATATCACTAATCTATTTTTTCTCTTCATTTATTTATGATATTTGATCATTATCTTCCCTACATTAATCCTGAATTTTAAAAACACTCAGGCAAAAGGGGGAAAATTTACGTTTTAGAGCTCAAGCTAATTTGGGATTTAGTTTTTTTTTTTTTTTAATCGGTATCCTGAAATCAGTCCTAGAACGTTCTTTCTACTACATTTTCCCTCCAATATGGTCTTGTGAATTATCAACAAGAATGAAAATCCATAGGTATCTTATCAACAAATCCTAGTGATTTATCTGGAACACCGAAAACTGGAGGAGTTAATTAAAGGACTCTGAGTAGATGAATCCATCCATCCATCCATCCATCCATCCATCCATCCATCCATCCATCCATCCATCATGCTATCCCAAGTCTTGGGTATTCCACAGAGATAAAGTGATTAAAACACAATGCCCCAAAGATGACACTCTCAGGTTTGCTTTAAAGACTGCTTGGCTACAAGATTCCTAGAACTGCCAGTTGAGATTTGAACTCTTAAGTATACAGGGTCATTTTGAAAAAAAAGGATTAAACATCTTAAGCAGAAAGGCATATCATGCAGACAATCTGCATACACAGCTGGTAAAGAAGAAACAGCCATTGAGAACACAAGCCAGACAAGAATCTCAAGTTGAACATATGCCCAGGTCCACCCATGCTAGCTAACACCATTTTGGCAATAAACAAGTAAAGTAGTCAGTCAGCATTCTTTAGGACATGGAGCGTGAATTTTGAACAGCAAATGACACCTTATGGCCTAAAATAAGGAACCAATCAATTCTGCAAAATAAATCAGAAATGTTCTAAAACACAGAAGATCAGTAGAATTCCACGCTTTTGACTTGCTGTCACATCAAGACACCTGTAAGACTGACAAAAATCTTTACCTACCCCCAAAGCTTTTTCCTTACAACCCTCTAAGTTATCAATGGTGTTTTGAGCTTACCTGCGCTCCTGTCTACAATAGAAAAGCGCTTGAGCTAATGTTAGTTTCAAGGAGTAAAAGTTGCTTACTGTTCCGGCAGGGAGAGAACTCGGCATAGGCGCTGAAGTTCTGAATTGCTACATAGCAGGTGCCAACTGGGTCCTTTTCTGGTGTGGGTTTAAGAGTTCTCCAGTGATATAAAGGAGCACAGGCCTAGGAAACATCAAAGACAAAAAAAATACATTTTTGATGTAGGTTTCTCATACTATAGTTTTATTTGAATGATTGGTATAACAAACTGTTAAATTATTGGGTGAATGAATTGGCTTCTAGCATGCTAATGAGTACCTTGGTCATCAGAGGTAATTAAACTTCCAAAACTAATTTTTAATGTTAACACACTGTAGAATTGGTGAAAATTAAAATACAAGCAAAAAAATGAGTTTTCTGACTTTTTTTTTTTTTTTTGGAGACAAGGTCTTGTTCTGTCACCCAGGCTGGAGTGTAGAGGCATGATCACAGCTCACTGTAGCCACAACCTCTGGGCTCAAGTGATCCTCATGCCTGAGCCTCCCAAGTAGCTGGGATCATAGGCACACACCACCGTGCCTGGCTAATTTTTTTGTTTTTTTTTTTGTAGAGACAGAATCTCACTATGTTGCTCCAACTGGTCTCAATCTCCTGAGCTTAAGTGATCCTCTTGTCTCAGCCTCCCAAAGTGCTGGAATTATAGGGAAGAGCCACAGCACTTAGGCCCCATAGAAATTAATTTTTTTTTTTTGCCCTGAAAAGCAAGCAGAAAATAATTCCTAAAAGCGAATAACTCATATTTCTTTTCTTTTTAATTGGACCTACATAAAAGCAAATGATCATGTAAACAGTGAATTAATCAGTGTGATGTCTTATGAGAACAAGTTCCTTTCTGTGTCTAATTATTGCTTTTAAAAGATGACTTTCAAATCAAAGGATGCAAACAAGCTAGTAAACCTCTGTTTTGTGATGCCCTCTAGTTTATCACCGAAACCGCATCTTATGACTTTTAAACAATGACTTTCATCTGGACGCACTTCTCTATTTGCACAGTGTTTTTGGCTTGGTTTTTTACTTCATGGTTTTTATTCATGAACTGAAAGTAGAAGCATCTTATGCCTGTTTTAGCACTTTTATCAGGGATGATCAGAAAGTCAGTAAGAGAGCATGTTAATGAGCTACAAGCATTTCCAAGGCATTAAACACCACAGGTAAAGCAATTCAAGTCTCTGGCCCTCCTTGTTATGGAGAAATTTATTGAGATAAACTCCAAAGGCCTCAGACAATCTTTTTGAGAAAGAAGAGTTATCCAAATTATTTCATAAATGCCCTCTCCATTCTAAGGCGGCAAATAACCAAAGGGTTAGAAACAAAATGGCCTATGCTTATTTCCAGCTAACATATAGAGTGGTAAATTAAATAATGTTGCATACTATACAAATATTTGCTCATCCTTTGGAACCTTTTTTGGAATTGATTTAACTGCCCACAGGACTTACATATGAAGGTTTGCATATAAAACTTGATTAATGGATGTATAACATGTTGAATTAAATACATGCCTGTCAGATAGAAGTTGGAACATAGTTTTACAATACCAAATGATTATGCATTTGTTGTTATATCTTTGCTTTTGTGATTTATAATTTGTCATATCAGAAACTGATTTGATGCCTCATCCATGCCTTTTCATTTTAGGAATGTTGCTTTAGAGAAAATAAGACATACTTTATGTCATTGCCTACGACCCCTTTTTAGAAATACATTATGGTAAAAAGAGGGAACTGCTTCTGAATTAGTTTGCCTAATATCAGGAATATTATTTGCAAAAATGAATTGAAACAACAGCAAGAAAAACATGAAATGATCTGGCTGCTTTTTCAGAAGCTTAGATTCTCACAAGAGCACTGTATGAAAATCCTCTTCAAGTAAATGAAATAACATTTTGTTAGGAATGAGAGAGGAAATAAACACGTATAAAACATTAGCATGGTTTGGACTTCTGTTTTTCTTGCCTGAACCTTCTGTAAATATTGTACCTGATTCTCCAAATACTCATCTCTAAAGACAGAATCCTAGAACACAGAGCTGCTAGCCCGCCTTCTAATTTGATGGTATGATATCACACTTAATTCCAGAGAAGTGAAAAAAGATCCCAATTTGAAAGTAATCTATGCTTCCAAATGTGTTCTTGGTAATTTGGCCCAATGTATAACTATTTTTAGTAAAGATAACTCCTAGTCTCAAATAAATTACCCTTCTACAACTTCAGTTGTTTGGTGTTGCCTCTGTATATATTGTAAAGTCTTGGCCAGTACTCCAAAACTCTCTAACTCTTCTAGGTTCCCGAAGTTGTCTGGTTCGTAAATTCAGCATAAGGTGCAGATGCAAAAGCACAGGGAAATCTACATCATGAAGCATTCACTTGTGTAGCTTGATCTTCTCCAACTGGCCTCACCTTCTGTTTCACCAAAAGGCATTTCATGCCATGAAAATGCTTTCCAGTGTTTGCCTGATGTTAGCTCTAAAAAGTTACTCTTTTTCAATCTTCTCAGTTTCACATTGATGTGAAACATACTGATGGGACATATTTAGGCTTTGACCCAAACCTGCTGTGTATACCTGTGGTACCTGGATATACAAAAATGATACTTCTGGAGGTAGGATTTTGCAGTTATAAAATTACGTCATATAGGAAAGAATTTAAATGTTCATTCTGCTAAGTTTCAGCACTCAAAAAATTTAGCTTGAAATATACTCTGTATTATCCTATTTCCCATCACATATTTTAGAAAATGCAGGCATGCCAAAAATTAATCATTTTTATTATGAACATGGTGTATTATTTTAGTTTCCATTTTTTGAGGGTTTCTACAATTATTGAATAAATATGCAACTATTATATGTTACAGATAAAATTTCAAGACACACAAAAAAATCAAAACAGTATCCAAAAGATTTTTAAAGCCCCAAACAGTTATTACAGAGTTAATTTTTCAACAGCAATTCTCATAAGTCATATACCACCTTAAAAAGTTCTTACAAATCCTGGAATGTGAAAATTATATTAATGCAAAGACAACTGTACAAAAACTATGTTGTAAATGTTGGATTTCTTAACTGGAGAGGGCTATATACACTTTATACATTATCTGTTTTATGTCAAAATCTTTTTGGGGTTAACAGACTAAAAAAAGTAAGGCATTTCCTTTAGATACTTATTCTTATTAAATCATAATTCAAGTAGCTCTCAACAAATCCTAAAGGTCAAAGTTATTGCTTTATTGTTGTAAGGAAATTAAAGCCAATAGGTTGAAAAATTCCCCAAACTAAAAAAGACTTCCAGATTACTTCAATAGTTATTTGCTTCTTTGTAACTTAGACATGTATCATTGCTCAGAACAATAAAATAATAGAATTATTAAGTCATAGCACTTTGAAGCTGAAAGATTATCTATTTGAGAATGAGTGTTTTTACTTTAAAACGTGTTAATGAACTCAGAGAATCATGCAGTTAGCCGTTTAAAAATTATTATGAAAGACAGCTTTTCTTTCGGTGTAAAAAGGATCAATGAAACCACAGCAGATTAACTTAGCATCCTTATGGGAATAGTCCTATTTTTCTGGTCAGATTTTAAGTAGCCCCTAAGTCAGTCTTAAGCAATACAATATTTTACCACTTTAAGATTTAGCTTTTACTTTTCTTAGTTGTTTTTGAAATATTTGAAAATATTTAACTACTGTTCTGGAAAACAGGCTTTATTTCCTATAGCTTTAAACACTAAAATACATTCTTTAATTTTAAGCATTTAGTTGCTTTTAAAATGCCAACAGCCTTGTCGTTGAAAGTCTAACATGTTCCTATAGGAAAGAGCTCT
Source organism: Hylobates moloch (assembly GCF_009828535.3). Classification (NCBI taxonomy): domain Eukaryota; kingdom Metazoa; phylum Chordata; class Mammalia; order Primates; family Hylobatidae; genus Hylobates; species Hylobates moloch. The sequence goes on from NW_026652277.1 coordinate 15,389,366, forward strand.
CCTAAACATGAGCTTTAAAACATTCCAGTGCACACCATACTCCAAAGCAGCAGCACAAGCCCACGGCTCACACTCACCACAACTTTTCCTTTGTGAGCTTTCACTGTTGCTCCAAACCACTGATTGGATTTGAACTCGATAGGTTCTTTGGTTCCATTAACTCTGATCTTTCTGTTGTCTGTCAAAGAAGATAGGAATAGTTAATAATTTGTGGCAGCCAATTAAAACACATAATAAATTTGTACATTAAAAATACTTGAACTAATACCAATCCTTGTCAAACTCCTCCGAAAAAATTGAAGAGAGGCTGGGTATGGTGGCTCATGCCTGTAATTCCAGCACTTTGGGAAGCCGAAGCGGGAGGATCACTTGAGAACAGGAGTTCAAGATCAGCCTGGGCAACATGGTGAAACACTGTCTCTACTAGAAAATACCAACAAAACAAAACAAAACAAAACAAAAACAAAAACAAAACTGGGTGTGGTGGCTTGTGCCTGTAGTCCCAGCTACTTGGGACGCTGAGATGAGAAAATCACTTGAACCCAGGAGGTGGAGGTTGCAGTGAACTGAGATTGTGCTGCTACACTCCAGCCTGGGCAACAAAGTAAGACTCTGTCTCAAAAAAATAAAAAATTGAAGAGAAGGAAATAATCCAAGGGCCAGCATTATCCTGATACCAAAGCCAGACAAGGGCATTACAAGAAAAGAAAGTTACAGGCTAATATCCTCAATAAATATAAATGCAAAAATCTTCAACAAAATACTAGCAACTCAAATCCAACAACATGTTAAAAGTATCATTGATCATGTTCAAGTGGGATTTAACCCTGGAATGCAAGGATAGTTCAACATAGCAAATCAATACATGTGCTACCCCACATTAATAAGATGAAGGATAAAAACCATATCATCTTAATAGATGCAGAAAAAGCATTTGACAAAATTCAATATAGTTTCAACATAAAAACTCTTAAAAAGTTAGATATAGAAGGAATGTACCTACATACAGTAAAAGCCATACATCACAAGCCCACAGCTAACATTATACTTGGCAGTGAAAAGTTGAAATCTTTTCCTCTAAGATCAGGAACAAATGCCCACTCTCACCACTTCTATTCAGTGTAGAACTTTAAGTCCTAACCAGAGCAGTTGGGCAAGAAAAAGAAATAAAAGACATCCAAATCAGAAAAGAAGTCAAATTGTCTCTGTTTGCAGATGACATAGTCTTATATATAGAACACCCTAAAGATTTCACCAAGAAACTATTTGAAAATGATAAACAAATCCAGTAAAATGGCAGGACACAAAATCAACATACAAAAACCCCATTTACAATAGCATTTAAAAAGTACTTAGGACAGATGGCATCAGCCAGATGGCAGACTAGAGGGGCCTAACACTTGCTCCCTTACAAAAAAGGATGAAAACAATAATAACAAACAACTACATTGCAACCAGACTAACTTAAGGAGATCGCTGGAGTACAGCAAGGGAGTGGCAAAAACCCTGTGAGAGCAGAAACTCCGGATGGCTGCAGAGAGAGGGGAACGAAACACCTTGCCTCTGCCATTTCATCTCCCAAGCCAGGATGAACTCAGAACCGGGAAGGAAAAGATGAGCAGGAGGCCTCCTGAGCCCCATCACTGTCGTGGACACCTGCAGTCTTTGCTTCGGCAGAAATCTGCAGTCCTCACAAGCCCTGAGTCCAGCTGGGGAGCTACCTGCAGTTCACACAGCAGCACAACTCCAGAGACGGAGCTCACCTTGTACCCCACTCCTGTGACCTGAGCTGCTACTGCACTGAGCCATCTGGAAACAGGAGCCACTGCTAGAGTGCATCCTGCTCTGGGGGCCACTAGCCACTGCATCCCTCCATCCTTGAGGCTCTGCCATCATTGCACTATCCACACACACACACACACACACACACACACACACACACACACACACACAGCATACACCAATCCCCAGTCAACCTGCTGCAGCTCTCTACGCCCTGGGCCCTTCATCTCCCCATCCCAGTTGCTGCTGTGCCGTGCTGCCAGCTACTCAGAGCGTGGGCCCAGCAGAAAAGCTGAATCCAAACCCACAGAGGAGCTGTACCCCTTCGGCGCCAGAACCAACCTTGTGCTTTGGTGCAGAGGAGCACCTGTGACTCTGCACTCGAGCCTGTGCTTTGCCCACCCTCTCTGGGAAACATAGCTTTCTCCGAGCTGTACAACCCAACCTTTGGGCCAAATAGCAGCACACCCACCTCCCTTAAGTGCTGGAGCTCAGCCCTCCATAGTATGAGCTGCTGAGGCTCCCCACCTCCCTGGGGAGTGAAGCCAACATTTGCACCCGGCCTCACAGAGCCTGGTCCACTGCTGTGTCCAGCACTCCAGGGTTCAAAGTCAACACGATGTGGTATTTTTTCTCGTATGCCCTGTTGGCTCCAGAACCTGAATTGCAGCTGTGCCCTGCTCTCCAGGGCCTGAGCCTCTGAAATACCTCTTTCTCTGCAGAGCCATGCCAGCGCTGCACCCTGACACCCAGGATCACTGTCACAGCTCCATCCCTGCCTCCTGGGCCTCAGCTGCAGGTGATTGCTGCAGTCACAGCCCTTGGCTTGGTGGTAGAGCTGCATCTACCCACACCCAAAGAGTGAACCTGTGCCCTTGTCACAGGGGCTACAGTAGTTCAACAACAGGACTCTAGTTCCACAGCCACTCTGAGCACCTGTGACCTGAAACATAGCACCCCGTGGCTGCCTGCCGTCCACGTCAGACCCAACACAAAAAGGGATCTCCTTGGCTATGTCTTCTCACTGTGGGAAAAATGAAAACAAAGATTTCTGAAACTCTTGCTATCAAGAAGCCTAACAACCTACTTTGCCACCACCGTGGCCACAAATCCTGCTGTCATCACTGATGTTGATCACAGCTGAAGAAGCTTCAGAGAAACTATACTACTGCACCCACCTAGAACCAGAGCCAATGCACTCTACCCAACCAATCCCCTAAAAAGCTTTTGCACAGCCGAGGAAACTATCAACAAAGTGAAGAGGCAACCTACGAATGGGAGAACATATTTGCAAACTATACATACATAAGGGGCTAACATCTAAAATACATAAAGAACTCAACAGCAAGAAAACAAATCGCCTGATTAAAAATTAGCCAAAGGGCCTGGATAGATATTTTATGAAAGAAGACATACAAACGGCCAACAGGTATCTGTGAAAAAATGCTTAACATCCCTAATCATCAGGGATATACAAATTAAACCTCTGTAAGACATCACCTGACCCGTGTTAGCAGGGCTATTATCAATAAGAAAAAAGATAGCAAGTGTTGTCAAGGATATGAAGAAAGGGACCCCTAGCATACTCCTGGTGGGAATATAAATTAGTACAGATGTTAGGAAAAACAGTAAAGGAAGTTCCTCAAAAAATTAAGCATAGAGCTACCATATGATCCAGCAATCCCACTGCTGGGCATATATCCAAAGGAAAGGAAATCAGTATATTGAAAATATATCTGCACCCCCATGTTCACAGCAGCACTGTTCATAAGAGCCAAGATATGGGATCTTCTTAGGTGTCCTTCAACAGATGAATAAAGAAAATGTGGTGTGCATATGATGGAACACAACTTAGCCTTAAAAGATGAAATCCTCTCATTTGTGACAATGAGGATGAACCTGAGGATATCATGCCAAGGCACAAATAATTTTGTGCCTGAAACAAGCCAGGCACAAAACCACAGATATTGCATGATCTCACTTATATGTGGAATCTAAAAAAGTCAGGCTCATAGAAGCGAACAGTAGAATGGTAGTTACCAGAGGCTGGGGAGGGCAGAAGGGATTGGAGAGATGTTTGTCAAAAGGTACAAAGTTGCAGTTGGGATAAGTAAATTATGGAGACTTATTGTACAGAGAGGTGACCAAGAGAATAGATTTTAAACATTCTTAATATACACACACACATATACACAAAAGGCAACCATGCTAGGTAATGAATACGTTTATTAGCCTGATTTAATTATTTCCCAATGTATAAATAGATCAAAACATTACATTGTACATGATAAATATCTACAGTGCTTTTTGAGACAGGGTCTCACTCTGTTACCCAGGCTAGAATGCAGTGGCATGATCACAGTTCACTGCAGCCTTGACTTCCCTGGGCTCAAGTGATCCTCCCACCTCAGCCTCTCAAGTAGCTGGAAATTCAGGTGCATGCTCCCATGCAGGGCTTTTTTTTCTCGGTAGAGGCAGGGTTTTATGTCGCCCAGGCTGGCCTTGAACTCCGGAACTCAAGCGATCTTCCCGCCTTGGCCTCCCAAAGTGCTGGGATTATAGGTGTGAGCCACTGTACCCAGCCTTATACAATTTTTGTCAATTAAAAAAAAACTTGAGCACCAATTTTCATATAGAGGGGGATTTCTCTTTGATTAAGTCTAAGTTAGAGCATGACTCCCATTAGATAAATATGACATGAAAATATGTATTCAACCATGACATTTCACAACTTAAAAGAAGCATGTTCTTAAGATTTGCATTTCAGAGGTAACTGTCTTGCAAACTTTGTGTAGACTCTGGTATCCTTGAATCTACACTCCAGTTATTGATTTCATATTTAAGACCACATATTTATAACTGCTCTAAATATTTCCAAATCTTTCCCAATAGTGAAACACATGGGATTCTGCCTACTCTGAATAACAGAGGCTTCCCAGCATGTGTTAGCAGGAACAAGCATGAAAGACTCCAAAGTCTTGGTTTTTAACTGAGTAACACATGTCTACACAGCCACAGTAGATAACACCCCAACACAGTTGTACATACACTTTGCACATGTCAGCATGAGTGGGGCCATCTGGGTAGAAACTCAACCCAACTATAACACACTTTAGTTCTTAATGAAAAGCATACATCTTGGCCAGGTGCAGTGGCTCATACCTGTAATCCCAGCACTTTGGGAGACCAAGGCAGGTGGATCACTTGAGGCCAGGAGTTTGAGACCAGCCTGACCAACATGGTGAAACCCTGTCTCTACTAAAAATACAAACATTAGTTGGGCGTGGTGATGCACATCTGTAGTCTCAGCTACTCAGGAGGTTGAGACATGAGAATTAGTTGAACCTGGAAGTGGAGGTTGCAGTGACCTGAAATTGTGCCACTGCACTCTAGCCTGGGCAACAAAGTGAGACTCTGTCTCAAAAAACTAAACTAAACTAAACTAAACTAAAATAAAATAAAATAAGATAAAATAAAGCAAAGCATGCATGTTTTCTTTCACTCTTGATTGCATATTCAACTATTTCACACATGGTTCTAATTGCACAGTTTTAACTAGAGCTTTATCAGTAATAGCTAATGAATTTCAAAAGGTATTTGTACTAAGGGCATCTTATTTGTGTGTTTCCTGTGGTATGCATTTTATTTTTTCTTCCTTGACTTTTTAAAAATACGTTACAAAATAAACTTTTTATTCCTGTTAAGCGAGGCCAAAATAAACATGTAATTAAACTTTCAATTGAGTTTACTTATGATTACAGACTGTTTAAAGAATAAATTATACATACTCAATCTTAGCCTAAAATTTACATTTTGACATGTTAGTAGAAAATCATGAATTTCCCTCTTAAAAATCTTAGGCTTTTGATGTTTCCAGATGTTTTTAAAAAACAAGTTCTGGAAATCCTCACCCAAAGTGCACATGACTAACAAAGAATTACAGCATCTTACAGTTTGTAGCTTAAACTGGAAAATATAGACATTTCTATTTATGTCTAGGCAGCTTGGAAGATGACAGAATTTGAAGCTGAAGATTCTTGCCATCACTGACTAGGTTACCTTGGGCAATTCATTTAATCTTTTGCAGTTTCGATTTCTTCTGTAAAATGAGGCTGAGAATAGCTTCCTCTTCTCCTCCTGCACAGGTGGTCGTAAAGTCACGAAGGTTCCATGAGATAAGTGAGTGTGAAAGTTCTTTGTAAATTGGGAAGTCATACAACAGAAATCTTGTAGCAATATAGCCGAAGGTCCATAGGTTTTTTTTTCATTTTTAAATCTCTTAATTAGAGATAGCTTAAGATAGTTTAAGACAGCGTAAGTCTGTGTTTTGGTATCACAGCTTGGTATCACCAGCTTAAGGTATCCCCCCTTAAGCTGGGATGTTGATGTTGTACTACAGAGATCTTGCAGCAATACAACTACATGAAGGTCAATGGCTTTAATATATACATATTTTTAAAAATCTATATTATATCTATAATATACCTATATATTATATATATAAAATATATCTATATATAATATAGATATATGATATATATTTATATTATAATATGTCTATTATACATGAAATATATAATATATGAAATATATCTAATATAGATTTATGATATATAATATATAATATATCTATAAAATATATAAAATAGATATATAATATAGTAAATATAATATTTTAGTTATTTATTGATATAGTCATATAAAATATTTTAATATATAATATAATTCTCTCTCTCTGTCTCTGTCTCTGGAACCTAGAAATTCAACCTAAGTCCAAGAATTCAAAAAACCCTCCCAGACACACAGGTATAATATGTTGTTAGTAGTGACTTGTGGCACTCAGGAATGAAATTATGACACGTCACAACATTGTCAATGTGGCTTAGATTACACATAGGGAGAGAGTACTAGAGTAGTCTTAAAATTACTAAACTATAAAAAGCCATGAAAAGAAGACCAGTGCCTCAGAAATTCAAACAGAATTAAAGGAGATCCCAAAAGGGCTTCAGAAGATCAGATTTCAGTGAGGAAGGAAATGAATTCTAGGGAAAAAAAGAAGTCAGCTCTGAACAGGACCTTCCTTTGCTGGTTAAAATTATGTAATTCTGCCTGTGTGATTCCCAAGATATCTTTTCTGCCGTTATAGGATGAACTGTGTAATAACTTGATTGCAAGTGTCAACTGGGCTATTTTTCAGTAATATTTTTCTTCTGGACCAAGGGTACAAATGAACGGGCTTCATTAATTTCATGTCTAATACAGGGATTATAACAGAGCAGAATTCCAGTGTCCCAGGTCTCTATTTACTGAGATGAGTTTTCAATCTGTGTTTGTCGTCCTCGCATTGACCTTTGAAGTCAACAAATCACCTTTCTAAAATTCTGTTTTATTATTTCAATAAATTCTCTGACTTTGAACCTAACATTATAATTGAATAAAATTTCAAATAAGATGTATGTGGGTTGACTGTGAAGGTGAGCTTTCCCTAATTTCTTATTTCCCTTTTCTAAGCAAGGTTCTTCCATGCCAAATAAGCTGACACACTGCTCATTACTATGTCAACCTAGTGCTCAATGAACCTTTGATGCATGGAGGATGTTTTTGATTTAATTTGATCTGACCTTTAGTGAAAACTACTTCCAAGTAATGTCTGTCAATACTCAGCACTGTGTCAGCCCTTCCAGTCTCTTCTCTTTATGGCAAGGACTGAAAGTATGAAAAATATATTTCCTAGACTTTCTAATGAGCAGGATTCTGAATGAATGAGAGGCTCAGGAGAGATGTGAGAACAGGGAAAGAAAGAGAAGCCATTGTTTTCTGGTGACAGCCACAGGAAGCATGTGGACATCAGCGGTGACAGATGTGATGTTCTTCCAGCGGCTCCCAAATACCCTCCTGACAATCACCTCTTTAGTCCTTTGGACAGCAGAGATCAAGTCCTGTGATCCCTGAACTTCCAGATTCCTTGGTCTGCAGGTAGCAACTTTCCAGACTTTCACACCCTCTCCTTGCCAACGTCCATGAAAACCTGCCAGACTCTGCGTGAAATTCCTTCCTAGTTGTAATACTCAACGTGCTTTCTGTTTTCCTAACCAAACCCGCTGACTGACATGGGACAACACGTTTAGGTTAGGGCCGCATGTCCTCTGAAGCAGAAGGAAGGCATCGGGTTACCCAGGGAGGACTGTCAACCCCACAGAATGCAAAAGGGCCAGTGCAGGAGAGGATGGAGCCCATTAGTTACCCAAGCAAGTCTCTTAGCATATCACAAACTATGGAGAAAGCAAATGCAAAAGCTCAGAAAAGCTTTTATAGCGACTGCATACAATGTCAAGTTTTCTAAGTGGCAGGAGGCGATTAACAAAGCTAATAAATGAAAACCAAGTGAAAAATTTTCAAGAAAAGGAGGAATAAATGTAATATGTAAGAGCCCCCAAATCAATGAGAAAAAGACTAAAATTCAATAGAAAACAATTTCCAAGGATCCAAACAGGCATTACAGGTAAAAATAAATTAGCCTGAAAATTCAGATAAACAAACTGAGCCTCAAATTAAAGCAGTAATAACTTACCACTTGTGACTTGCCAATCTGGCCCCAAATTAGTAACATTTGCTCTACTTCAAGACAATAATTTCATGCTGAAGTTTGGAACAGCATTTGGCACCATGTATCCTAATTTTAAATGTATAGTTCCTTCTGATCAAAAAATTCTTTCAGTATTTTGTTCAGTAGAAATAATAACACTGTGTTCATGCTTGTAATCCCAGCACTTTGGGAGACCAAGGCAGGAGGATCACTTGAGGCAGGAATTCAAGGCTACAGTGAGCTACGATAGCGTCACTGCACTCCAGCCTGGACAACATGGCAAAACCCCAACTCTTACAAAAAAAAAAAAAAAAAAAATTAGCCAGGTGTAGTGGTCCATGCCTGAGGTGGGAGGATCAGTTGAGCCTGGGAGGTAGAGTCTGAAATAAGCCAGGATCATGCCACCGTATTCTAGTCTAAGTGACAGATTAAGAGTATTCTGTCTCTAAAGTCTCAGAGTAAGTACTCTCCTGTCTCTAAAACACACAAACACACACACACACAGAAGAAATAGTATGAAAATATTGCTACACTGTTTGTGACACCAAAAACTGGAGCAACTTAAACGTTTATAAATAAGGGACTCAAAAAGAAACATCTGCTATCTATAAGATAGACTAAGATTCAACTGTTACACACATATGATAGATTTGTATACACTGATACAGAAAAATGTCTACACAATACGTGTATTTTTAGCTTTTCTGAGTCATTTTAAAAGTACAGAGAAATATAAAGACTTTAATACATGAAACACAGGTATTCTCACCAGGAAGAATCAATAATTGTGAAGAATGGACAATGTTTGTAAATTGTGATTCACAAACATTATGGCACGTTTTGACACCTGTCCCCAGTTCCATTCCTCTTCCCTCCTCCCCCTCCAGAGGTTGCCACCATCAGGAATTAAATGTATGTGTTTCTGGCCATTTAAAAAATAATGCCATGAATAATATAGGGCTGTGGTCTACAATGCTTTTCCTGTAAAGGACTATATAAATGTCTTGGGCTTTGCAAACTGTATAATCTTTGTCACAGCTACTCAATTCTGTCCTGTAACAAAAGCAGCCCGTAGATAATATGTTAAATAATGGGCTTGGGCTTGGCTGTGTTCCAATAGAATTTCATATAGGAACACGGAAATCAAATTGAATTTTATATAACTTTTATGTGTCATGAAATATTATTCTTTAGAAACATTTCTCCAGCCATTTAAAAATGTAAAAACTACTCCCAGCATATAGGCTGTGCACACACAGATGATGGGCCAGTTTTAGCTGTAGTTTGCCAACAATTGATAGAGTAGTCTTTGGTGCAGTCTTGTGAACTAAAAAAAAATGGTATTATATTTTCTTTTTAAATTTATTTTTTATTTCAATAGGTTTTAGGGGAACAGGTGGTATTTGATTACATGAATAAGTTATTCAGTGGTGATTTCTGAGATTTTGGTGCACCCATCACCCAAGCAGCGTACACTGTACCCAATGTGTAGTCTTTTATCCCTCACCCCTTTCCCACCCTTTCTCCCCAGTCCCCAAAGTCCATTGTGTCATTCTTATGCCTTTGCATCCTCATAGCTTAGCTCCCACTTATCAGTGAGAACATACAATGTTTGGTTTTCCATTTCTGAGTTACTTCACTCAGAATAATGGTCTCCAGTTCCATCCAGGTTGCTGAGAATGCCATTATTTCATTCATTTTTATGGCTGAGTAGTATTCCACAGTGTATAAATATGCCATACTTTCTTTATCCATTTGTTGATTGATGGGCATTTGGGCTGGTTCCATATTTTTGCAATTGCAAGTTGTGCTGCTATAAACACACATATGCAAGTATCTTTTTCATATAATGACTTCTTTTCCTCTGGGTAGATACCTAGTACTGGGATTGCTGGATCAAATGGTAGATCTTCTTTTATTTCTTTCAGAAATCTCCACACTGTTTTCCATAGTGGTTGTACTAGTTTACATTCCCACCAACAGTGTAAAAGTGTTTCCTTTTCACAACATCCACACCAACATCTATTTTAAAAAATTTTTTAATTATAGCCATTCTTGCAGGAGTGAGGTGGTATCACATCGTGGTTTTGATTTGCACTTCCCTGATCATTAGCGATGTTGAACATTTTTACCTATGCTTCTTGGCCATTTGTATATCTTCTTTTGACAATTGTCTATTCATGTCCTTAGCTCACTTTTTGATGGGATTGTTTGTTTTTTTCTTGCTGATTTTTTTGTGTTCTTTGTAGATTCTGGATATTATTAGTCCTTTGCCAGATATATAGATTGTGAAGATGTTCTCCCGCTCTGTGGGTTTTCTGTTAAGTCTGGCAATTATTTCTTTTGCTGTGCAGAGGCTTTTCAGTTTAATTAAGTCCCAGCTATCTATCTTTGTTTTGGTTGCATTTGCTTTTGGGTTCTTGATTATAAAGTCTTTGCCTAAGAAAAAATAGCATTTGGCTAGGCACAGTGGCTCGTGTCTGTAATCCCAGCATATTGGGAGTCCAGGAGGTAGATCACCTGAGGTCAGGAGTTCGAGACCAGCATGGCCAACATGGTGAAACCTCGCTTCTACTAAAAATACAAAAATTAGTTGGGTATGGTGGCACATGCCTGTAGTCCCAGCTACTCAGGAGGCTGAGGCAGGAGAATTGCTTGAACCTGGGAAGCAGAGGTTGCAGTGAGCTAAGATTACGCCACTGCACTCCAGCCTGGGAGACAGAGTGAGACTGCATCTCAAAAACAAACAAACAAACAAACAAAAAATGGCATTATATTTTCTGTACTTAGCAGTTTGTACTTGTGTTTTACCCTCAGTTTTATGTTTGTGAGAAATATCCATGAATAGATAGATGGCTAGCTAGCTAGATATATAGATATATAGAAACATAGATGAGTGAATGGATAGAAAAATAGATGATAGATACATACATACATACATAGATCAGTCTAGCTCATTCTTTTTAATTCCTGTATAGCATTGCATCCTATTGAATAATAGTCTACATTTTATTTATCCATTCCATTTGCATATGAACATTTATGGTTTTTTTTTTTCCAGTTTTCCCACTTCTACTCTGAGCTCTGAACATTCATATATCCACCTCCATGTGCCTATGTACAAGGGTTACTCTCTGGCACCCAAACTAGGAATGGCATTGCTGGGTCATAGAGAATGATCATATTCTTTTGATCAGACGTGCCAACTGATCTCCAAAGTAGCTACAATTTTATGCCCACTATCAGTGGAGGAGTGAGGGATTCTCAACTTTTGTTATTATAGGAGGACTTTTAAATATTTTACAGTCTAGATGACCATGGAATGGTACCTCATTTTGTTTTCATTTGCATTTTCCTGACTTTTAGTAAGGCTGATCATCTTTTCATGTTTGTGGACTATTTACTTTTTTCTTTCTATGAAGTGCCAGTTTATATTCTTTGCTCATTCTCTTGTTTAGTTATTAGTTTTATTGATTCATAATTCATATGTTTTTGGCTACTGATTCTCTTTCCCACATAAATGTTGCAAGTATCATCTTCCAATTTTTTTCTAGTCTTTTAACTTTGTTAGTTGGGATTATTGTCCATCTGGAATTTATTCTTGTTTATACAGTGGCAGAGATACCTTTCTTATTTCAATATGAAAAGCCACTTGTCCCCACAGCACTTACTGCACAATCCATTTCTTCTCAATGATTTATAGTTCCACCTCTGCAATAATAAAACCTGACTTGGTCCAAGGGGCCAACATTGTCTGGCCCCGATTGCTTCTCCAATCTCAGCACCTCCTGCCTTCCCATGCTCTTCAACCTGCAGACACACCAACTTCCTATCGTGTGAACACACCCAGCGTTTTCAGTCTTGCCATTGCATTTCCTCTTCCTGGAATGCTCTTCCCACAGTGCTTCACTTGGCTGCCTTCTTCTCATTACTCAGATGAGAGTATTGTATGCTATTGCAGTAAACATGCAAATAAGACGTTGCATGCAGTAAACATGCAACCAAACCAAAGATAGATAGCTGGTACTTAATTAAACTGAAAAGCTTCTGCACAGCAAAAGAAATAATCAGCAGAATTAACGGAAAACCCACAGAGCGGGAGAAAATCTTCACAATCTATACATCCAACAAAGGACTAAAATCTAGCATCTACAAAGAACTCAAACAAATCAGCAAGAAAAAAAACAAACAATCCCATCAAAAAGTGGGCTAAGGATGTGAATAGTTCCAGTACCACATCCTCAGAGACACATGCCCTAAGCCACCACTTCTGTCTACTCATTGTCATTCACTCTCTCATTACCCCTTCACAAATTGTCTTCATAGTGCTTACCACTATCTGAGATGATCGTATTGGCATGTTTACTGCAATGGTATACAATACTATATAGGAGTTAAAAAATCTATGTTTTTATATAGGTATTATCTACCCTTTGAGAATATACATAGATTCCACAGAGATGTTCTCTGCTTCACCTTGGCCTTTTCCAGTGCCTAAAACATAGTAGATCATCAGTGTTTGATGAATGAATAACCAAGCTCCCCATCTATTCATTCAAAAGTTTGTCCAGGGTACATTGTTCAGTATGATCCCACTTTTCTTTAAAAGTCACATATTCTGTGCATGGATGTGTATGTGTGATTGTGATTGTGCTTGTGTGTGTATGTATTGACAGTAACCTATGAGTGATGGTTATCTTGAAAGCAGGGAATATACAGGTGTCATTGGCTTTTATATTTCCATGGAGTATATTTCTGTATTGTTTGAGCTTTTACTGTGAGTATTAGTACATCTATGATCTGAAAAGGGGAAAACCTAAAGATAAACTGAAAAGATCTGTAAGTCAACCCAGGAAGTTTAGATGGGTGGTATCAATACAATTAATTTGACTCATCCTCCATTTCTGGCCTTTGAAGCTATCTCTCTGAAATTGGCAGCTTTTGGTTCTTTTTTTTTTTTTCCATGGGAATATGCATTTCAGAGCAGGAGTGAGGGGATGTGGAATACGGTGCACACATGGGCTGTAAACAGATTTTTCTAATCTTTTAGCCTAGCGAAATGAGAGGAATTACACGAAGTGAGGAGAGATCACCCTGGGACAGGAAGAGAAGAGTTGCAACTCACACAGGTGTGACCAAACATTTTGCCAGACAGGATAATTTTTGAAAACTATTTATAAAGCCCTCGACCCAGTAGAGAAAACAGTAGATTTTCCTACAAACTTCAGTCATCACTTTAAGTTTGTCTCCTTGGAGATTTTCTTAAAGCTGTTGCAGGAGCTATCCAGACGTTTTTAATCAGGAAAAATCCTTAACCATTTATTTATAATCTTTATCATAGTCAAATTTATACTGTAAAAGTTTCTAATTGGAACGATGCATCTGAGAACAGGGAATACTCATATGTAAAATTCAAAATAAAATAGCCGTGGCCAGAGGACTCCTTGCCTACAAGAAACAAATCCAAGAAAAGGACCTGGATTGATTTTTATATCACAGAAAATTAAACTTCCAAATGCATGGCTCCCAATACTCCAAAACCACTCTGAAAAACCTTTAAAGAATATCACACTAATTCACTTTTCTTTATGATGTTCGAGAGATGTGTTATTTTGATTAAATGAGTATTTTATGATTTATATAATGTATGCGTACTATATAAAAATGTGTGCATGCTTACACTCACATTAAATAATTTTCTTGTCTTTACCCGATAGATCAAATATAAATACCCTGCCTTCCACACCTGAAGATCTTTTTTTTTTTTTTTTTTGAGATGGAAGTTTGCTCTTATCGCCCAGGCTGGAGTGCAGCGGTGCTATCTTGGCTCATTGCAACCTCCGCCTCCCAGGTTCAAGCAATTCTCCTGCCTCAGCCTCCCGAGTAGCTGGGATTACAGGTGTCTGCCACCATGCCCAGCTAATTTTTGTATTTTTGGTAGAGATGGGGTTTCACCATGTTTAACAGGCTAGTCTCGAACTCCTGACCTCAGGTGATCCACTCGCCTTGGCCTCCCAAAGTGCTGGGGTTATAGGCATGAGCCACTGCGCCCGGCCCACGTGAAGATCTTGACCCCACAGCCTGAGCTCTAGGTATTGATTGGGCTTCCTTTCCATTTGGGTTAACTTTCTTTCTGTTCCCTGTTGAGTCTCATTCCATGGCCTTCTTTCAGACATTTCTTTTGTGAAATTCCTTTTTTCCTTGTTTGCCACCTTGTTCAAATCACTCCTTAAAAGCCCATTTTAAAATGTAGGGCTCAAAACTCTATCTTTTCAAATTGAAATTCTTTGAGATTATTGTTTCAAAAATTTCAAATAGTACAAAGTAACAACACTTGTATAGAGAATTGTATAAAGTAGCAAGTGAAAGGCCATTAGAATTCAACTCCCTGGACTTAGTCACTGTTCAGTTTGGTAAACTCATTCAGAATTTAAGAAGCTTGTAGACTATTCCTCTAGTTCATAGCGAAATAAACTATTCTTTCCTGGAAATCATGAAACTTCCCTTTTAAATTATTTGTTCATATCACTGTTTAAATATTCAGTTTCGTATATAATCAAATACTGTAATAACAAAGCTAAGTGAGTTAAATGCATGCTTTTAGAGTTTTAATAATCATTTTCATAAATATGGGCTTGTAATAGCAACAGTACAGATTATATTAGTCTGCCTATTGTATAGTTTTCCTGATCTGGATGAAAATATAAATTTTCTGCTGTAATTATTTTCATGTCTAGACTGTCTTCCTTAAGAACAGAGATCACATTTCTAATTTCCTGTCTTGAATAACCGATAGTGCCTAGCCAGTGTTCTTCAGACATTTGCTTGGTAGTAAATATGAATGGCTTTTCCACATCACGTACTATCATTCAGAATGTTTTTCACATATGAACTGACTAAGTAGTGTGTATGATTTGGTCAGGAAATACCTATGGATTATACGATGCAGGGAATATTTTGGATACAATGCAAGGGAAAGTGGGAGTTGAGAAATGACAGAATTATCTCTTCCAAGGGAAATGATAAGTTATCTGTGCCAGATCAGATTAAAAACAAAAACAAAGCTGCCAAGTATGATGCAACAACGTGAAACACAGAGCTGGTTACAGTGGATTGTATTGATCGAGACAACTTTGACCTCATCTTCTACAACTGACTTCACTACATCCACACAGGCTGGGACAGTTTTTTCTCTCGTCTGTCCATCCCAGAGACAGACATGCACACACGCACACATAGGCGTGCTCAAACGCACACACACGCCACTCTTCAGCTCCAACCTTTCATGTTGTACTCTCTGAAAATCCTCCCCCAACACACAAAGGCCCCCCATTCATTCAAGCATAGGAGTCCTTATTTTGCACACCTGAAGCCTTCTTCACTTTCTGCTGTTACAGCGCTTAAGCCCAGATTAGAACTGCCAGACACTAGTATCCCATCAAAGTTGAATATGGTGAGATCAGAGGATGTCTGTCTTGTTCATTATTTTTACCTAATATAATGGTAACCCGATTAACCAAGCCAGAACCTTGGAATGCATCCTTGACGATCACCGATCTTGCACTCCCAAATTTCAATGAGTCATCAATTCTTGTTGATGCTTCTTTTTGTTATCTCCCAAATCCATCTGCTTCTTTCCTTCCCTGTCGCCACTTCCCTAGTTATGGTCATCATTTTCTTTAGCCTCCGTTGCTGTGACAGCTTCCTGACCAGTCTCCCTTCCTCCAGCATTGCCATCTTCAAATCCATTCTCTATCCTGAAGCCGGAGTTGTTTCTCAAATGCACCTGTTTCTTAGGTGCCCACTACTGCACCTGCTAATTTTTTCTGTAGAGATAGGATCTTGCTACATTGTCCAGAGTTGTTTCTCAAATCTCAACTTTTCTCAAATGCAAAACCAGGTTTACAAAACCCTTCCCCTGCCAGTATCATCTTTGTCACTCTCAATCACAGTGGTTTTCTTTCAGCTTTCTTCATACTTGAATCTTTCATACTTTCTTTCACCTCTAGATTTTTTTCACGCTTGGAATAATTACCTAGGATCACATATCGTAGTCATAGGTACAGCTGGGGAAATGAGAACTCTCAATATGGCTTCAATGTCAACTTCTGATGGCCAGGAACACAGCATGCTTCTGTTTAGTACCCAATCATTTATTTGCTTCAATAAGTAATGAAAACCTCTCAGCATGGGAATCTCAGGAAGGCGACTCACTGACATAAATTTCTTCAATATGACCTCAAAGGAGTCTTTTAAATACAGGATATGATTGGGTTTCACGATGAAGGCTGTATAAATTTGCCTCCCAATAACACTTGAAAATGTATTTACACTACCTCCTGTTACATGGTCTCATATTTCTAAGAATCTCCTGCCTGCTGCCAAAAGATATAGTAAAGGGTCCCAGCCATTCACCTAACAGTTCATATTATAGTTTTTTGTTGTTGTTGTTGTTGTTGTTCGTTTGTTTTTTTTAAAGTCACCATTCCCAATGTTACACAAAATAGGCACTGTAGAATTCAAACCTTCTGTGTCTGGAATTTATCCTTAGGGAATATTAACACTCAAGAGGAAATTATTCTATGGGAGATCTTCTTAAGTCCTACCCAAACAGGTAGGGCCATGCTATAGGCTGAACAGAGGCAAGAGGTTACTTATTCAACTCACTGCCTGGTAAACCTATTATTTCCTGACTCCACTTTGCCATTCTGTCACTACTCTTTGAATTTCCTTTTTCTCCCAACCTTCTCTTTGATCTCCTCAACCTCAAATGGTGACCTTGCTTGTTATTTCAATGAGAAAATGCAAGCAATGAGAAAATATCATTTTCTTCCTCCTGCCATCCAATCCAGCAGCTCATTCTCAGTTGTTTTCTGGCTCTGCCTGCCCTCCTGCCACTGCAGATGAACTGCGTTTCTGCTGCTCTAAGGCCAATCCTTCCACTTGCATAAGAATCCCCTCCATTTCCCTCCACTCAGAAATTTGTTCCTGACTATGCTTTCTCTCTCTTACAGTCATCTGAACTTGATAATTCCTATTAGACTATAATCAAGCTATAATATCTTCTTAACTATTAAATTTCTCTGGTCCCATTTATAGCCAAACTTTAAAAATGGCTACACATACTTACTCTCTCCCATTGGCCATCTCCCATTCTCTCATTCTCTCTTGACACACTCCACTGCAACTGGATTTTTCGGTCATCGGTAACCTTCAGTTGTCAAATCAAATGTTCCAAATTTCCATCTTCATTTCACTTCACCTCACAAGACTTTCTTTATTGGCTTCATGGCTTTCTTTTACCGAACTGGTGGCTCTTTCATTGTGTTTTGTACACATCCTCCTCAAATCCCCAGTATTTCTGTAAATGTCATGGTGCCCCAGGACTCAATCTCAAGCTCATTCTCATCTCTTTTCTGCTCTTGTCTCTTGGCCTCACTTTGCCTCTCTCCTCTTCTCTTCATCCACACTCACTCCCTAAGTCATAGCCTTAAATATTATCTTTGTATTCAGACATCTTGCCTGAGCTCTGGGTTTATTTATCCAAGTGCCCATTTGACATCTGCTGGGAGGTGTAATAGGCATCTTAAATTTCACATATCTGGACTCAACACTGGGTATTTCATCTAAGACATGCTCCTTACCCACTGTTCTCTAAGTCCTATTCCTTCAGTTCCTTAGGCCAAAATTTCCTCTTGTTTTGCACTCTTCATCTGAGGCATAATGATAACCTACTAATTGCATTTCCAAATAAATCCCCAAACCACCCATTCCTCAGCTCTAACTGCTACCACTCAATCCCAGCCATACTTCCCTTTCACTGGAAAGGCAACGGTCTTCTACCTAGTCTCCTTGCTTGCTTGCTTCTGCTCTTCCTTGTCTGTAGTCTATTTTTCAACAAAAGCTAAGCTGATCCATTTTTTTCCCTCCTGTCACTCACTCTGTCAGACTGGAGTGCAGTGACACAATTATAGCTCACTGCAGCCTCTAACTCCTGGGCTCAAGTGGTCTTCCCACATCAGCCTCCCTAGTAGCTGGACTACAGGTGCACACTACTGCACCTGCTAATTTTTTTACAGTTTTTGTAGAGATAGGATCTTGCTACATTGCCCAGACTGGTCTCAAAGTCTTGGTGTCAAGTGGTCCTCCTGCCTTGGTCTCCCAAAGTGCTGGGATTACAGATGTGAGCCACCATGCCTGACCAAAACTGATCTTTTAAAAAACATAATTCAAATTATGTTACTTCCTTCCTCAAAACCCACCATTGGCTACTCACCACTCGTAGAATAAAATCCCAAATCTTGACCTGGCCATGAAGATACTATACCATCTTGCTTATACCTGGCCCTCTGGCCTAATTTTCTATCACTCTTGCCCTGATTTGCTTTTCTCTAGCTCAGCGACCTTTCTCCGTTTCTCAAGCACACCCACATCTCCAGACTCTAACACCGACACTCCTACAACCTAGAACATGTCTCCCTTGGATACCACCTGGCTCCTTTCCTCACTCAAGTTAGACCCTTGCTCAGATATCACCTCCTCAATGAAAGTTCTTGTGGCCACCTGTGGTACACAAAATAATACCGCCCAAGAGGGCTACATCTGAATCTCCCAAAACTGACTATATTAGGCTACATGGCAAAGAGGGACTGGACTGAGATTGAAAATTAATTAAGGTTGCTAATCATCTGACCTCAAAATGGTAGATTATCTTGGATCATACATGTGGACCTGAAGTAATGATAAGGATACTACCAGGTGGAAGAAGGGGCCAAAAAAGGAGACCCGGAGATATGGCAGTGGAAGATGTTGCTACTTTTGAAAATGGAAAGGATCCCAGAGCCAAGGAATTTGGGTCACCTGTAGGAGCTGGAAAAGGCTCCTGGAAAAGGAAATAAATAGGTTCTCCCAAGAGCTTCCAGAAGGATTGCAGCTCTGCCAACACCTTGATGCTAGCCCAGGGAGACTCATTTTAGACTTTGGATTCCAGAACTATAAGATAATCAAGGCTAGCCGCGGCGGCTCACACCTGTAACCCCAGCACTTTGGGAGGCTGAGGTGGGTGGATCACCTGAGGTCAGGGGTTCGAGAGCAGCCTGGCCAACATGGTGAAATCCTGTCTGTACTAAAAATACAAAAATTAGCCATGTGTGGTGGTAGGTGACTGTAATCCCAGCTACTCAGGAGGCTGAGGCAGGAGAACTGCTTGAACCTGGGAGGTGGAGGTTGCAGTGAGCCTAGATCGTGCCACTGCACTCCGGCCTGGGCGACTGAGTGAGATTCCTTCTGAAAAAAGAAAAAAGAAAAAGAAAAAAAAAGATAATCAGTTTGTGTTGTTTAAAGCCACTAAGCATGTGGTAATTTGTCATAGTAGCAATGGAAAGCAAATGGCCTGCCCAAGCTAAAATAAATGTGCACACACCCACCCACACCCACACACACACACACACACACACACACACACACCATTCTCTGTCCTCTTGACCTTTGCTTTCTTCTCCTCCACTTGTTGCTGGCTGTTCCTATGAACCCTGTCCAAGGGGGCAAGGTCTTAGGCTTTGTTCGTGGACATACTTCACGTCAAGAACAGCATCTGCCTGTGCAATGTTGCAAATAGTAGCCCCTGAAACTTAATTTTACCGTTTGCTAACACTAAGCTTTATTTTCAACTCTCTTTTCCTCCCTTAGATGACATTTTTATAAGTAAAAGTGTGTTAAAGTGTGTTATGATTTAATAATATGTCACCTGAGGAACCAGAGTGAAAGGAAGAAGGTCATCCAGTCTTCCCAGGTAATCTTTGTGGTAAAGAATGGATAATCTACCACAGGAGTAGAGAAATGAAAAGAAAAGAGAAAAAAAAAATTCCAATAGAGACCAGGTGGAACAGGTTGGGGGACTGAGTGTTGGTATAAAAGTCTCACTCATATCTTTGAATATGTTCACAAAAACATCCTCTCCTTGCCATGTGTCTGTTCATAAGTGAAGGGGTTGAGACTGTAGCCCCCAGTAACTGTGTATTTGAACTGAGTGTCCTAAAAACATGTCCTGCAAAGTTAAAAAAAAAAAAAGTTTTAATCACATTTCCCAAAGACAATCTGTTTGTGTGCATTTCCTTTCTCATGCTCTTTTAAAGATGGTAGATACAATTTCCATAGGTGCAGATAAGTAAAGTTTTCCATAGTTAAACAAATTGGCATGGGAAACCTCCTAGGCATGGTTTGGCCTACAAAATATGTTAAATAATAAATGTCAATTCCAGGTGGAAGCTGTAACAGACAGTGTGCAATTGGACATACCCCTTTTCCAATTAGGGTGATCTCAGACACCTGTGCCAATAAGGCATCTCCATGAAGCTGGGTCCCTGTGTGGCTTGAACTGGCTAAGCCTCCCTATCAAATCACACTGAACATACAGTGTGAGCAAGAAATAAACCTTAGATGCTTTAAGCCAAAGATACGGGGTTATTTGTTTCTACAGCCATTTGGATCTGCTTTGGCCTCATAAATGTGAGGAGAAATAATGAATGTCAACAAAGGCCCCATCCTATGGATCCAATAGGTTGCTTTCGTTTGTGAATTTTTAGTGCCTTTTCTAAGAGAATATGCATTGTAAGTGTCATAGAAAGGGAGCAGATGCGGCCATTTACAAACTCATTAGACATAAAACCTTTTTTGTTCATTTTCGCGCAAAAGAATAATGTGCAAGAGATTTTCAGAAATGCTGCTGCAGCTTTCATTCTGCCAGTTCTCCTCCCCGAAAGTTCTCACTTTTCTCTGCTCAACCAAGATTGTTGGCAAGTGTATTGACACACTGTTTACTTAGTAAACAGACACACCTTTACAGAACATTTATAAACCTTACTTGGGACTGAGTAGAATGGTGCACCCCAGAAGAAATGGTCTAAGTAGATTTTATAACTCATCCTTAACACATATATAATGTTTTAAAGGAAAGAAAAATCTCATTATTATACATAACAGAGCAAGAACTAAACACCAATTCATGCTATGATTTTTGACAGTACTTCATGAGTTTATCTGGATGTCTTGACTCTATCCAGTGCCTTCCATATTTTAAGGTCTATGGGATTATCTGGACCTATGGTCACTCTTGATTTCTTTCCTATGGGCTTTTATAACAAGTTTTGTGAACTGATTGCAGTATAAATAGATTGTGAATTAACTTCTGGCAAGCTCATCTTACTCAGACACACTCAAAAGCTATTCCACACACAAACAGCTCTTGAAACTGCCATGTCAGAATAGGTCTATATTTCTATCTTTAAAGATAATCTAGAATGAAAACAGGTGAGACTTATACTGCATCTTCTTATTTTTACACATATTGTTACTGAAAATACCCTTGGTCTTTAGTATTTTAGAACCTAGGTGACTTATATAAATGAATGCATTTCTAAATCAGTCAACGGTCAGCTCCCAAGGCAAGAGAGGGAACAACTAAGATTGCCATCTTCCAATCCAGAGCTTTAATTCTGATCTTTTATTGTTTATCTTTACAGCACTTTAGTGAACTAAATCATTTCATTTAGAATTTTTTTGTTTAATTTTTTCATTATTTTTCCTGATCATAAATAAATACTTGTTCGTGGTTTGAAAACAAGAAAAAAAATGCATGAGAAAAAAAGTTTTAATCACATTTCCCAAAGATAGTCTCTTATTACAATTTCCTTCTTATATTTTTCAAGAAGTTGTAGACACAATTTTGACTTTTATGTTTTTATTTACCATTGAAACAAAAATCTTCTCATGTTAATCTTGATTATTTGTAGACTTCATTTTTAATGGTTATATAATATTTAATTGTGTGCTTTTATGCCTAATTTGATTGACTGTCCACATGTAGGCTGCTCAAAAACATTATGTATTTAGTGTTGTGCCCCTTTTCTTTCTTTTTAAAAAAGCATTTGTAGCTACTTTAGAGTTAATTTCTGAAACATGTATCCTGGTGGGAACTATAGGAGGAGAGAAGCTAGAAGTATCAGAAAATCATTCTGGAAGATAAGATGTCCTGGGTGGCTAAGAAGGCAGGAGGACATGGTGCAGGGTGTGTGGCAACATGTGTGTATGCAAGAGTTGTTTGCTGCGCTCTAGAGAGACAAGCTGTACTGTGCTGTGTGGCACTGTGACAAAGAGATCAGTTGTGTAACCAGCGAGGCAAGAGGGGGCAGGCATAGGCTGGCGACATCTGGAGAAATCATAGGCTCTGACAACTGAGACAACTGGCATAGAGCTACAACCTGGCCACAGGAGATTGGCTTCCACTGCTATACCTGGAGTGAGATGCTGCGTATAGTGTGGGCTGGGTCAGGTCCTTGAAGAAACGTATTCCTGTAGCAGTGGTGTGTGCCCTTCTCTCTGGTGTCAATATGTCCTGGAAGTCAGGGCAGACTGATACAGGGTTTTTTGCAATATCATCTTCAAATTTGTGTCCATATGTCAAATATCAGAGCTGAAGAAGAAAACTGACCAAATGTTTCTAAGTAAATACCCTGCAGTGCCATTATACTCATTTTGATAACTACAATCATGTGTTTAAAGTGAGCGCTCTTCAGTGACTACCAATGAGGAAGTTTTGTGCCTGAATTTCATAAGGATATAGGAATGACACAAGTACAACACTTCATTGCATAGATATTCTTATGCAACGTGTTTGCATTCACACTCTTCTTATCAAACGCATTTGGAATATATGATCCTTTATTTAAAGAATGTTGAAGCAGTTCCTACATGATGATCTGACTAATCGTTCAGCCTTACTTAGGAGCAGTGGCCTGTGCTTCTCAGGGATATGTGTCTTTACACCCCCAGGTGTTGTTATATCAGGCCCTCCCGTAGCCTAAGAGCTTATTGCCCATGGGCTCAGAGCAACAGCCACAAAACCACATTTAATCGTCGTATCAAATATGTAACTTTCTTGCATTCTCCATAAAGGTTTTTTCTCATCTTTTTGTTCATATTTATTTATACATTTATTTTATTTACATATTAATATAGATTATTTATTTACATATTTATAAAATCCACTTTTGGTGATCTACAGCATCATGGGTTTTGATAAATACAGGCAGTCATGTATCCCCCACCACAATCAAGATACAGAAAGTTCCATCAACCTCTCCCCCAAAAGATTCCCTGCTATTACACCTTTGGAGTCAACTCCTCTCTTCCACTCCTAATTCCTGGAAATCACTTCTATAAAGACTTATTTTCATAATCTATACCTTAATTTTACCAAAAAAAAAAAGAAAGGGTAAATAGTCACCTTCTTCAGTGTTTATGGGTCTAGGAACGTTTCTCAATTCGCAGACCTTCGGGCCAATACACTAAACACCACAAAGCTAAACTCTGCGCTTTCAGCAGGGTTGAGGTGGAGCTGCACTCCTTCCAGACCATCTAGTGACATTCATCTAAGAGTGGCCCACCTGAATTCTATAGCAGTCCATAGCTGGTGTATTAGATGTATTTGGTTTTAAGTGTAAATCACTTAGTCACAATTAGCTTGCATATCTTAAATCTCCTTATCATGTAACCTGGAATTGAAATTACTTTAATCTATTTTAGGATTTCATTATGGAGGAACACCTTGCTTTATGCAATAAATATGTTCTTTGTAAACATGTATTAAGCAGAATTTTGAAAAATAAAAATTATTTTAAAATGCTTTGAACATGCTTGCTGATTAAAGAATGAATGAGTGTTTTTTTTTTTTTTTTTGAGACGGAGTCTCACTCTGTCGCCCAGGCTGGAGTGCAGTGGCGCAATCTCGGCTCACTGCAAGCTCCGCCTCCCGGGTTCACGCCATTCTCCTGCCTCACCCTCTCCGAGTAGCTGGGACTACAGGTGCCCACCACCACGCCCGGCTAATTTTTTGTATTTTTAGTAGAGACGGGGTTTCACCGTGGTCTCGATCTCCTGACCTCGTGATCCACCCACCTCGGCCTCCCAAAGTGCTGGGATTACAAGCGTGAGCCACCATGCCCGGCCAAGTGTTTTTTTTTTTTTAATAAAACCAATTAATTAGTCTTTCAACTATCTTCCTCAAAAATCCATGTTCAGTGGCTGGGTGTGGCGGCTCATGCCTGTAATCCCAGCACTTTGAGAGGCCAAGGCAGGCAGATCACTTAAAGTCAGGAGTTCAAGACCAGCCTGGCCAACATGGTGAAACAACCGGAGTGAGTTGGTGAGTTAGTTGTGCCATGATCCAGCCTGGTGACAGAACCAGATCCTTTCAAAAATTAAAATAAAATAAAACTGTCATGGTATCCATCAGGGCACCCCTGAGCTGAGCTTTTTCGTAAAGTTGGCAACTCTCTCCATCAATGCAATTCCCAGATACAAGACTCGTTATACACTAACAAGTAAAGTTTGAATGTGCACATCTCAACCTGTCAGCTTAAATGTAAAAGTGCATTTTTCCTTTCAGAATAATTTCAAGACTATTTCAAGACAATTTCAAGCCATTTCTCCTAGCATGCTGCAGAACCTACATGAAATATTCCTGCCAAGAACCTTGAAGCCTGTTCCCTCACACAGACTTCCAGCTTCTTGAAAGAATTTTGCAGATTAAGCAACGGGTGCCTAATGCTCATAGTGCTCAACTAGCCATACAGCAGATCTGTTTCCCATTTCTAGTTGGAGTTTCAAGGACTTCCTTTTTCTAATTGCTTCCTCAGTTGCTATGGGCTGTAGGGACCACTGCCTCCTCCCTTCTCATATCAAGGTTCAGTTGTGTTCTGTTGCATGAAGTCTGAACCAACAGAGAGAAATTTAGGGATGATGGTTGCCTCTGTCATGCCAATATATCCAGGCATAGTAGCCATCATGAATTGCTTCTAGAATAATAAGGAAGACATCCAGCTAAACCACCTTTGATGACTCAGTTGGATCAGCACTTAGCAGAGGAAGATTTCTGCAAATATTGTGGTGTGCGCGTGTGTGCACACGCTGCTTCTTTTTTTCTGAGTAGCAAAACTTACTCTCATTGTTAAGTCTTGAAAAGAGGAGGTTATCTTTGGGCTTGCCTCTTCCCCCACCTTTGTAATCTTCCAACTGAACGTATTAGAGCACAGATTTCTCCTGTCCCTAAGTCCTGTCACACTTAAGTTATTTCCTCTGTCATTTACTGGGGTAGCTCTAACCTACATTTTTCTTTTTTTTGTTCCTGAACAAAAACTGATTTCTTTCTGGGGAAACTAGAAAGGCAAGACTCACGCAGCCAATATGTTTCCCAACCCTCACATGAGAAAAAGGGCACACCGAACACTATCAAAAAACAACCCTATGCCAGTTGCAGAACCAGATGCTTTAAGCTGCTTCTCATTGTGGGATCACTCAACACAAAATAAAACAGACCCCCCAAAACAAAGGCTTCCGGTCTCCCGCAATTCCAACAAAAACCTTGTCATCCAGAGCTTTGAAATATCCTAACCCAATTGTCTTCCATTTTAAGTTTTCTTTTCTTTTCTTTTTCTTTCTTTTCTTTCTTTCTTTTTTTTTTTTAAACACAGAGATACTAAGTTGAGGCCAGGCAAATTCTAGTAGTCTTTCTCAGATGATTTCCAAATCTCAGTGGCACCTCCTACCTCTTCCTGTCAGCTTCTTATGTGGGCTCCTAATTGTGACTGGTTCCCAGCTGTATTGCTTCTCTGTCATTATTAGTGCTTTGATGATTATCATAATTAATTAGCACATATCACCTTTTTCCTCAAACATTTTACTTGAGCATTTAAAACAATCAAATACTTGTATGCTATACTTTGGAACTATGTTGCAATTTGCTCTTCATTATTCCAAAGGTGACAGTCTGTTTCATTGTCTCATTCGTTCTCCCTTTTAGCAGAAGGGTTACAACCTAACATTCTGTAACCCATGCATTGGTTTAGAAAATGTAGGAAAAAGAAGAAAGGGAACCTTGGAATAGATACAGAAGTGAGAGGCATGAATTAGGCAGATGTGATATTTTAAACTCTTCAAGACATGGGGCACAGTTTAAAGAGTTCCTGAGACAAAAGTGAAAGAAACCATTTTGGTGATAGGAGGAATTTTATCCTATTGAAGTAAAGAGGGAAAGACAGAAGGGAGATGAGAGACGTGCTTTTTTGGAACCCCTTGATTTTGTACAGAGCAGGAAAATTATCTACTCTTTGCACCTCCCCCACCAGCATATGCTTCTAGTATTCAAGCATTTGAAGTGCTGGGCTAGTGCAAGCTTCCTCTATTTTTGTATTTATCATGAGAAATGCTAAAAAAAAATCAAGTTATATGATAAGGTAAAAATAAAATAAATAATGATTATTTCGTGAAAAAAAAAACCTGAAAGGCAGTTTTTAGAAAATGGCAATTGACCTTAAATACACGGAGGAACAGGATCTCAACTGGATTCTGGAACTCAGTTATAGGGCTGTCTCCTTCAAAGTCTAAGCTGAGAGAATTTAGTTGGTTATCAGAGCAGAATACCCAGTTCTAGACACCCCAGGGACCTGAACAAGTTGAAACAACTTCACTGAAAGGTCAAATTTACATAGGATGTTTTGAATTCAGATGTCATAGTAAAAGTAGGGTAAAAGACCAGGAAAGTCACTGATGTCTTGACAGATGAATATTTGCAATATACATTTTTATGCCTGACACATCACACTCCATTATGTGGATGTCAATTTGGGGCCACTACTTAGTTAAAGCAGAGAACTTTTCTTCCTTTTTTGCGGGGGAGAACAATACATTACTGGCACTGAGTAGAGAGTAACTCAGGAGGCAGCTTATCGGAGACCGTGAAGGGGCATTCTGCGGGAGTCTGAGCAAACCAGGGCCACATGCGACCCATAATTCCTACCAAGACAAATCCTGCTTCTACAATGCTTCTACCAAACTGCTTATCCTTTTCAACCCTTCTCTGGAGAATCATTTAAAATGGAATTGTAAAGCCACTGTTAGAGTAGGTGAATGGAGGAGAGGGAGGGAAGGTGAATATAGCCTTCCAAAGCTCCCTAGGGGCTTAGTCATAACCCCGAACTTGCAGTTTATCAGGGTCAGTCCTCTCCCCATTTCTGGAAGGAAGGTGAGGGGAAGAAGCAGGCTGCAAACTAGGCAGACCTCTATTCCAGTGCTGCCTCTACTGCCTACCACTGTACGGTCTTGGGTATACCTTTGATGTCGGTTTCCTTATTTACAGAATGAGTTTTACATAGTTGTTTTGATTTGTTTTATGTAGTAGAAACAATGTGTGTATAGTGTCTGGTACACTATAGCGATCTATAAATGGGATGCCTCTGGCAATGCCGACTTCAGGACCCAGAACCAGTGATGTCTGTTTCCACCTTTAATCTTTGGTTTTAACATTCCACTTTGTCCACAAAGCTGATGTTCAGATTGGAAATAGCTACTGTGGCATCTGCTGTGCCTTCTTCACTTGCACAGCTTTGCATCAAGTAGCCGCCACTGCCAGTTCCACTGTCTGAGGGTATAAGGACAAAGCAATTGGCACAGATGAGGTATAGCGGGTGAGCAACCACTTGGTAGCAAACACCTGGGCTGTGACCCTGTGGATTCCTTCCCCACACCCATTTTCAGGCCATTCCCACTGGCAATCAAGGTTTCTGGGCCCACAGTACCCCCTGATGGTCAACATGGGGAACTTTCTTTTCCCAACGATTCCTTTCTCCTCTCCAAGTGGGACCTCCCTGTCTTTCACAGGTCACAGCGTTGTTCATTCTGTCATGGACCATTCATTTCTCACAAAGTTGTGTAGCCTTTCCTGCCTTGCTTTTTAAATTTCCTGTTCAATTATTTCAGGAACATTGATTTTTCTCCTCCTTTCTTTCCCTCACTTTGTTCCATTTATGAATTCTGAAATTATTATGATTGTAGTTGGTAAGTATAATAGTAGGATTAGTGTATTCATCTATTTATCAAGTAAACCACTATATATTTGGAAGTAAAATAAGACGTAGCGTGGAATGAGCAGCATCAATCTCTAAAGCCCTTTGAGATATCTAGACATTTTCCTAACCTACACAAAAGAGGATACTGTCTTCTCCAAGTAACACTGACCTTTTCTGGACATCGTTTTTCTATTTAATTGCCAACTTGTTCTAGTTTGTCCCCTACTGTTTCACTGCAAATATAATTCAGCAACAATAAGGGTTAAGTGCATTCCTGTGGGCTATTCTGGAAACCAAAGCACATCTGTCAGCATTAGTTCTGTATGGGAGAGTGAATTCAAGGCTTCAAGCAATTGCTTTAGAATGAACTTGGAAAATATAACCTATTGTATTTTTTTGTTGTTGTTGTTTGAGATGGAGTTTTGCTCTTGTTGCCCAGGCTGGAGTGCAATGGCGCAATCTTGGCTAACTGCAACCTCTCCCTCCCGGATTCAGGCGATTCTCCTGCCTCAGCCTCCCAAGTAGCTGGGATTACACCCTTACGCCCGGCTGATTGTGTATTTTCAGTAGAGATGGGGTTTCCCCATGTTGGTCAGGCTGGTCTTGAACTCCTGACCTCAAGTGATCCACCTGCCTCGGCCTCCCAAAGTGCTGGAATTACAGGCATGAGCCACCGTGCCTGGCCTACCTATTGTAATTTAATATTGAAAATTTTCAGTTAGGATCAGTTTTTTTTAAAATTCATAGTTGACATCTGAATTCTCTGGTCTTTAATCTATCGGCCTATGACATCTATTGGGATGAGTACTTACAAAGTAAGTCAGTTGTAACTTATCTGGGCAGACATTGATTCTTCCTTTATCAAAAGAAAAATATACTAATCAGATCCTGATTTCATATGTTATGAGACTACACAAGAAGATTATTAAATTCTTTTCCACGACCATAAATTGCTTCTTGGTGAAAACACATCAACCATGTCTCAAAATATACTTTCCTTAATGGAAATTCAAATAATGTCAATGATTCATGTCTTTATTTGGCCTGCCTTAAAATACTTTTAAAAATACAAATGATTGGCCGGGCGCGGCGGCTCACGCTTGTAATCCCAGCACTTTGGGAGGCCGAGGCGGGCGGATCACGAGGTCAGGAGATCGAGACCACGGTGAAACCCCGTCTCTACTAAAAATGCAAAAAATTAGCCGGGCGTGGTGGCGGGCGCCTGTAGTCCCAGCTACTCGGAGAGGCTGAGGCAGGAGAATGGCGTGAACCCGGGAGGCGGAGCTTGCAGTGAGCCGAGATCGCGCCACTGCACTCCAGCCTGGGTGACAAAGCGAGACTCTGTCTCAAAACAAAAACAAAAACAAAAACAAAAACAAATGATTTGGGTATGAATTATTAAAATGGCATTAATTTTATGTTTAAATGTTTAATTCTTCTGATTTAGGAAGCTTATTCTTAAACCAGAGAGCAGTAGCTAGAAAGTGTCTCAAATCTTGATAAAATAACTAATTAAAAGATTTCTGTCACAAATTAACATCAAAAGGTTTAATCTTCCAGGTTGCTAATACTCAAATTTAAAAGTAAAAGCTTATAAAAACTGGTATAAAATAACAGAATATTTAATAAAATGATAAGCTATTGTGACCATATATAGACAGGCATGATAAAAATATAATTTTCCAATGCTTTTATAAAATACTTTCCTAATTTGGTCATAATTCAAGGTAATGCTTGCATAGTATGTTTTGCTTTGAAATATTTTCATATTTATGAAACTGAAATTGTTTTCTCCTTTAACATAAAAGATATAAATTATAGTAACAGGTAAATATCATCCAGCCAATTTCATTGAAATTCTGTGAAAATATTCTGCATAAATTCCATATACACACTAATCAAACAATTAAAAATCAAAGAAATCAAGTATGATGTCGTAGAATAGTTGTGTGGTACAAAAGGTATTTTAAATGATTATTTATCAAGGACCATTATTCAAGGTGACATATTCGCATTTTTCTGGAAAGAGATATTTGCTTTCTGATAATGTATACCTTTTGAATTCATAAAGTTTTGGTGGTAAAAATTAAAGCATTCGGTGTTAATGTTTTTGAAAGCATTGCATTTAAATTATTTTCTCAGGCTCTAAGGAGAAAACACCAGAGGAAACATAACCAGACTGAATTGTTTAAAATGTATTTTCCCTTTAATTAAATAAGAAACATCTGTCTAGGGATTTTGGAAATGAATGTAATCCATCCACACTCTGCCTGCACTAGTTTGCATCCAATGTCTAATACTTTGAAAGAAAATTCTTTCTTTCTGTAAAGAATTAAACAGCAACACGGAGTGATGTCTGGGTCTGCGGCAGCTAAGTCCTGCCTCCGGAGCTTGGGCATTGGAAACGCTAAGGATCTCTCTTTTTCCAGATCTGTCCTTAAGAAGCAACCAAATTCTCTCCACAGTCAAAGTTAGGACGTAGTTTTTGTATTTCTCCAAAACATCCACTCACTCTGAAAATGCTCATCTCAGAACGGTAAAGAAACAGGAGTTGCCAGGATGCATCCAAACACTCAGGGTCAAAATAGTGTCCTTTCTCTAGGGTTCGCTAAACATCTTCCTTCACTTAAATGAGAGTTGAAAAAACTGATTTCTCTAGAGACCTACACAGCCCACAACACGGACACATCGGACAAGCTAAAGGAGCACCGCACCAAGACAGCGGGAAGTCGCCTCTGGGATGGCCCTGGTTCTTCCAAACCCAGGCCCGCAGCTTAGAAGGACAAATCTCACTTACTGGTGGTGTCAAACGGTATCTGCCTGCACTGCGCAGACCCCTCCGAGGGCCAAGGACAGTAATAGACGGCTCCCCCTTCCACGATATCGGGCTGGCTGGTGTTGGCTTTGGGCGCCCCCACCAAGACACTCGCTCTGCAAAAGAGTTGGAGAAAATCACTCTTTGGGCGCCACAAAAGCGTGCGCATGCAATGCAGTCTCTGTAGCCTCCTGCCCGGGGACACTGGGGTAGGGGTGGAGGGCAGGAATGTATTTATGATGAGGACCGACTGTCAAACTTGATTTCCTCTTGGAAACCTGTGGGGGTCCGCAACCTGGTTTGCAAGAGTGCAAGCGGTCCTGCTTCTCTAGGTGGAGCTCTGTGGGTACAGTGAGATGAGAGAAGGGGGTGGGGTGGGAGGAAGCCAAGGACAGAGCCCATCTGCTGATAGCCGACAGCTCTTGCGCCCAGACGCAATGGCTACAGGCTCTGCATAAACAGACCTCGCCGTGGTCGCGGTTTTAACTGGCTTTGGTCTTCTGGGTCCTGTTCTCTCCTTGTAGGATGCGTGCGTCTTGGTACCCGGAACACCCAGGACTTGCGTGTTCTATGCAAGTGGGGTGTCTCTAGCTCAAAGTTCACAAGGAACATCTAGCATGGCAGGGGAGAGAAGGGGCTGGTGGCGGGGAGAGGGACGGGACCCCGGGCAGGAGGCAGGACGGGGATCCCAGGCTGCGGGGACTGTACGGCAGAGCCGCTGGGACCTGACCCGGGAGCGCCTTCGCCCCCGAGCGCACCTCCCCGGGTCGGGCGACTTACGTGCGGGCGTCTGGTATGTGGAAGTCCACGGCGTAGCCGAAGTAGCTGTCCTTGGGGCCGCTGTACACCGTGAGCTTTTCCACGTCCAGGTTGAACGCCTGAGAGGCGGGGGACCACAGCATCATCCCCAGCGCGGCCGCGGCGCAGCAGAGGGGCGCGATCAGCGGCGCCTGGCTTCCCCGGGGACCACGGCTGCCCCCGGGCCACATCTCCCTCCGCCCCGGTGGCTGTTACCCAGGAGCGCGAGCCGAGGACCCCTGCGGGGCAAGGGGAGCTGGTGGAATCTGGCGGTCCCCAGCTGCCTGCGTCCCGGGTCGGTGCGCTCGGCGCACCCGCGGTGACAGTGCCCGGCGTCTGCTCGCGCTCGCCCGCCCGCCCAGCCTGCTCGGGGGGCTGGCCCAGGCGCTCTAGCCCTCCTCCGGCCGCGGGCGGGGACCAGCGCTCTCGCTGCGCCTCCTCGCGGCTGGTCTAGAGCCGGGGACGCCCGGGCGGCCCCGCTGGTGGCTGGAGAGCTGGGTGTCTGTTCGGGCTGCCCAGATTTCTATTGCAGTCCCATCTCAAGGACAATCAGTTTCGCCTCTGTCACCTCAAGCTATTTATTGCTTTAGAAGCAATGCCCCACGTGGAGGGAGGGCTTGCTCCGTTTCTGTCAAAGGCGCAGCTTGGATGGAGAATGTGAAAACCAACTCCACCACCAGGAGGGGCAAAACAATTATCTCTGCATCACCTCTGCAGCCTGACCTCAGCGTTCATGGATTTGCACGTCTGTGATGAGAGTTAAAGTTGAAATGCAACAACCCTCTCCTCCCCTAAGGCCACCCCACCTCCTGGCAGAGCTAACTCATAAACAAGAAAGCCTCGAGGGTTTTTTTTGCTTTTGGTGTTGGGTGTCTGTGTGTGTGTGTGTGTGTGTGTGCGTGTGTGAATTTTTTGTTTTTGTTTGTTTGGTTGGTTTGCTTTGTTTTGTTATTTATTTTTTTCTTTTTAGAGATAGGGTCTCTCTCTCGCCCAGGCTGGAGTGCAATGGTGCTATCATAGCTCAATGAAACCTCAAACTCCTGGGCTCGAGCGATCCTCATGCCTCAGCCTCCTGATTAGCTGGTACTGCAGATGACTTATGACACCTGGTTAATTTTCTAATTTTTTTTGTTGACACCGAGTCTGCTCATGTGGCCTAGGCTGGTCTCGATCTCCTGGCCTCAAACCATCCTGCCACCTCAAGTTCACTTTTAAAATTTCTTTTTTTTTTTTTTTTTGAGACGGAGTCTCGCTCTTTCACCCAGGCTGGAGTGCAGTGGCGCGTTCTCGGCTCACTGCAGGCTCCGCCCCCCGGGGTTCACGCCATTCTCCTGCCTCAGCCTACCGAGTAGCTGGGACTACAGGCGCCTGCCACCTCGCCCGGCTAATCTTTTGTATTTTTAGTAGAGACGGGGTTTCACCGTGTTAGCCAGGATGGTCTCGATCTCCTGACCTCGTGATCCGCCCGCCTCGGCCTCCCAAAGTGCTGGGATTACAGGCGTGAGCCACCGCGCCTGGCCTTAAAATTTCTTTTCTTTGTTTCTCTTTCTTTCTTTTTTCCTCCCCCTCCCCCTCCCTCCTCCTCCTCCTCCTCCTCCTCCTCCTCCTCCTCCTCCTCCTCCTTCTTCTTCTTCTTCTTTTTAAGGAGATGGGGGTCTCACCATGTTGTTCAAGCTGCTCTTGAACTCCTGGACTCAAGCGATCCTCCCACCTAAGCCTCCCACAGTGCTGGGATTTCAGGGTGAGCCGCCGTGCCCAGCCCTTGAGATTTTATTTAAAGCTTTCTTAAAGGCATCTTGGACAATATTAAATGACTTAGTAGTAAATCTCCATCCTGTGTAATTATGATGAAGTTTGGCAAAGTTAAGAATGTTGGAATTTACAGTTTACTTTCTGAGGGGGTAGAAGGTGTAGTGCACAGTCTACAGGAGTTCAGATTTCGGTTCTTATCCATGGGTGTTGTCAATCTCTTCCCATGTCTCCTGTGTGGGAGAGGAAGTAAGGCTCGAGTAGGGGAGGACAGAGAAGAGAAAGGAGTATAGATCCCCTTACATAACATATGGTCATTCATTAACATTAAACAAAACAGGTCAGCATGAAACTGGAAGAGGCTGAGGTTAAACAGATAGGACGTTTAGAGATGGAAGAGCTAAGTTGTTTCTGAAGCATTGTAAGGGGATTTGGTGGCAGATGTAGATTTACACAGGATTTGAATAGGGGGCTTACATTTGGGCATTTTTGGGGGAGAAGTTGAGGGAAGGTATTAATACTTAGAAAAGACAGAGATTAAATGGTTGTGCATGGGATTGGCATAAACGGGGTGGGTTAGGAAGTGGTGGGAAATAGGGTTGAATGGATCTGCAGGAAGAGGATCTTAATAACAGTAACATGTATTGAGGTAAAGGGAGCCAGTTCTAGAGCAGAGACGGGACATACCTCCTGGGGTTCCAAAAGTTTAGGGGTTGGGAGTGGGGGGCAGTTGTTGGGAGGAAGGGAAAGCAAAGTAGGTGTTGCCCAGATACACTGGGAGGCGAGGACCTCAAGCTGGTTAACAGAAGGGAGGGGAGGGCCACAAATGCTAAAGAAAAGGACAGGCTGGGTACGGTGGCTCACGCCTGTGATCCCAGCAATTTGGGAGCCTGAGGCGGGAGAATCACAAGGTCAGGAGTTTGAGACCAGCCTGAACAACATGGTGAAACTCCGTCTCTCCAAAAAAAAAAAAAAAAAAAAAAAAGCTGGGCGTGGTTGCGTGTGCCTGTAATCCCAGCTACTCAGAAGGCTGGGGCAGGAGAATCGCTTGAACCCAGGAGGCAGAGGTGGCAGTGAGCCGAGATTGCACCACTGCACTCCAGTCTGGGCAACAGAGTTAGACTCCATCTCAAAAATAATTCAAGGTGTCTCAAGGTATTAACCTAGAAAAGAAGAATAACGAGTGGTAGCAGTGGGGCTAGGACAGCAGGTTGGGAAGTAGAAGGTGAGTTAGATGCTGGGCTCACTGATTTGAGTCACTAGCCTGCGATTAGCAATGTAGATGTCAGTTTCGGGAGTGGTCAGTCTGTCCATTGATTAGAGGGTCTATCCAGAGAAAAAAACCTCTGAACTTACTGAAAAGCTGGATTTCTTGTCTCCATTACATCAGAACCCACTCAGTAGACTGATTTGAATGTTATATCTTTACTTGTCATGCCCCTGTAAAAATAATACAAATAAATAAGCTATCAAAAATTACCCTGGCAAATTGTCACATCTGGATAATTTCCTAACTGAGTATTCCTTGCCCAGATAAAGACTTAGGAGTAGATGGTAGAAGACTAATTTGCTTCTCATTTTAAAAGTTCATTTGCTTTGAACGCAGAGTCTGCTACTCTGATCAAGTTACTGTTGTTCATCAAAGTGGTGTTCCCTTCAGTAATTTTCAATGAGGAATTCATGGGCAGCATAAAATCAGGAAAGTTGACAACTGTGTTGGACACTGAGGTTAGAAAAATAACCTCAATTCAATCATTTCCTGACACTGGCATGCTGAAATTTGGAAATCTGTCCTATTGCAAGCTAGCCTGAGATGGATGAGAAACATCTACATAGGTAGAAGGTGATAGAATGATCCTAGACATGCACCTGACCTGTGTGCTGACTTGCTAGGTGGAACTAGCTATATATTACACAATGCTTTGATTTGCATAGGGAAGCACATCACCAGGGTATCCCATGTTGTACCCACTTGCTTACTTCCTTGGCATATTTCTTAAACTTTTTCGTCTTTTTGTTCAAAAATAGAGTGAGAGGCTGGGCATGGTGGCTCACGCCTGTAATCCCAGCACTCTGGGAGGCAGAGGCGGGTGGATCAACTTGAGACCAGGAGTTTGAGACCAGCCTGGCCAACATAGCGAAATCTCGTCTCTACTAAAAATACAAAATTTAGCCAGATGTGGTGGCACACGCCTGTAATCCCAGCTACTCAAGAGGCTGAGGCAGGAGAATTGCTTGAACCTGGGAGATGGAGGTTGCAGCGAGCTGAGATCATGCCAGTGCACTCCAGCCTGGGTGACAGTGTGAGACTCTGTCTCAAAACAACAACAAAAATAGAGTAGATAAGGAAAAAAAATCTGTTTACTGACACATAATTAGGTATATTCTTATTTCTGTGTTCTAAGACACACTTGCTGTTGACTTACGCAAGTCTATATTCTTAATATGGTCACTTTCTACTTTACAGATGAGGACATTAAAGTTTGGGGAGGTATAATAATACACATGTTTACAGGGCAAGTAAGTGGTACTGTTTTAACCCTATCAAATGCCGAAACCAGTTCCTCATGCTACTAGATCTATAAGGAATCAGGTTTTAAAGCCATGATAATAATGAGAAGCCACCTTTCTCATTCTCAAAATAAATATTTGTATTATTTACTTTCTAGAAGTAATAAGCTATTCTGGGCTGCCCTCTGGGCATGCCTATGACTAGTCCTTGAGAGATGGCATAAAGCTGCTGTGTACTTTTCCAAGAGGTCGTGGAAAAAGGTTTGGTTGCACCTTCGTATTTTGGAGGGAACGCAAACTAACTCCAAGCTCTTTGACCTCCCTGGGAGGCCAAAAGCCTGGGAGAGTAGTAAACCTTCCAAGAAGCCGGAAAAAAAAGACCCAGTTGCAGTAATTGCAGAGAAGGGATAAGTCTGAATAGGTGTCTTGTACATTTCATCATTCTGATGTATGGGAACCAGGCCAACTGGTAAGATCTGGGGAATCGTCAAAAAAACACATGGACAGTGACAAGTCTCATGCCGAATGAGAAGTTTGACATTTTAAAGATCTACTAGCACTGATTTATTTGTCAGAAAAGCAAGTCTGGGAGTTGTTTATCATCCATGTGAGCATGTGTATGCTTCGTACTGGAAAGGTATACATAGTTCTTTCCCTAAAAAGAAAAGAAAAGTACCCAAAGGTCAAAGATGGAACAGATTTGGCCCAAACTTTCCAAAAATAAACAAGTAAGGAGTACCACAGGGGAAAAAAATGATGTCTGAGTTGTAGCCATGTACGAAGTACTTAAAAATAGAAATGCCAGCCTGGTTAACCAGTTAGTGCATACTTAAAAAACATGTATAACTTAATGACCAGTTATTATTTCTGATTGTGTTTCAATCTGTTTCTTTATATGATGTGATCATGCCTCAAAATCAAGAGGTGTGAGTGCCAGTATAATTATTTCATTAATATAACCACACTTCAAATATTTTAAACTATTTACAGAATAAGCTAGTGTGAATGCAATGTATGCTCAGAGGCTCCATCAACTTTAAAAATCAATGCACTAGAAATGGAAGGTAGCTTTCCAGTCTCTACTTATAAAATTGATAATTGAGGTTATCTCAGATTTTTCTTTTGCCCAACTGATCTCAGCTTTCCTGCAATATTAGAAACAACTGATTAGTAGAAACTGGATGGTTGAACTTACTGAGGGGAAAAGACTTTTAAATGTGTCAGGTGTCTCTGCTGACATCAGCTCATGTCTGCAAATTTTCTATTCGGTCCCTGGAGGGTGAATTTCACCAGAGTAAAACCATTTTTTTTCTTTTTGATGATTTTGTTTGTAATTCTCTTTTATGGTTTTCCTTCATGATTTTATTAGCCACTTTTAACTTAAAAGTGCTGTAGCACTGGCCCCTGTATTGGCGGGAGTTCAAGCTCAGCCAACAGTTGGTTTAGCTGAAGGAAAATTCCCACTAGTCAAAACCAGACTCCAATTTGATCTCTTTTTAGAACAAGCCTTGAAAAGCAGCTCTGCTTTAAACAAAAATAAAAGTAAAAGAATTTTTCATCCAAAGGGAAGGTAACTATGGAAAGCTATGTTCTTCCAAAGCATTGACATTTGAGGATAAATCTTCCTGAGATTCACAGCCCTTGCGGATGGGGAGGGCTGAGTTTGTAATCAGGATCTTGAGTGATTTACATGTTTCAGTCAGGGTCAGTTCACTCCAGAATGCTGAAAGACCTACACATGTGTGATGGGTTGGTGGGCTGGATCATTTAGTAACTATTGGCCAAAATGACTACAGGAAACTTTTGAGAGGAGAAGGGAACTCATAGCATCTAAGCCGTAAATTAGGAGTCTGGCAATTGAGAATTCCAATTCCCCAAGGGACTCATGTTGGAGTCCAGTGCAAAGGGTGGGGGGTGGGGAGGGGGCCTGCAGGAATGTTCAAGGTTTTTATTTTATGACAAAAAAACTAAGTCACCATAAAGTGCTAGGGTTCACAGCAGCACCACCCTGGTCCTCGGCAAAAAGGGCAAGATGGGAAGTGGGGCATTCTTCCCACCCCTGCACACCCCAGGACTTGAAAGTGTAGACCTCTGTGAACACAGGGCTGCAGGCACCTTCATGGGCCCCAGGTGACAGCAGCAATAGATGTGGTTCTGGACAATCAGGGAGCTATAGCCTTCTAAAGCAGCCAGACACCACTTTACTCAGCTCCTGGGGGAGGCTACAGGACTCAGATGACACACCCAGTGCCTCCTACAAATAAGTGGGGAAGTCCTTCAGTTGCAGAAGGGGGTGAAGCCTGGAGCAACTGATGTATTGATAAGAGTGTGTTTAAAACCCCAGGCTAAGTTGCTGTGCTTAGTTTGCCTTTAGGAGCACCACAGGGTGTCTAGGACTGCCCTCTAGTGTCTGTGATCTTATTCAAGTGTGTGGGATTTTCCGTGAATAATACAAACCTTCCTTGTGAAAAATGCTTTGGCCTTACAATTTTGATAATTCTTACAAATGGATTTTAAAAATATTTTTTATTAAAAAGTTTACAAACATTGATTTAATCTCTCCCACATTTATTAAGATTTTTATTTCCTTGTTATAGCTTTGCAAATCATTAGGTGAAAAAGAAAAAAAGAAGAACTAGAGAAAGGAAGGGAGGGAGGGAGGGAGGAAAGGAAGGGAGCAAGGAATGAAAGAAGGAAAGGATGAAGGAACACTGGCAGAGAGAGAGGGAGGGAGGGAGGAAGGAAAGGAGGGAAGGAAGGAAGGGGGAAAAGAAGGAAGGGAGAAGGAAGGAAAGAAGGAAGGAAGGGGGAAAAGAAGGAAGGGAGAAGGAAGGAAAGAAGGAAGGAAGGAAGACAGGCAGGGAGACATGGAGGGAGAAAGTGTCCCATGAAAATAAAAATAATATTTTCCCAACTAATGACAAAGTCCAAATTAGTTGTCACTGTGATCCATGCAAAGACTATGTCCTGCTCAGCCTCACTTGTCTTCCTGATTTTGATTTACTTATTCATTGTTTTTATCCTTTTAACAAATATGGGCACCAATTTTGTCTCAGGCACCATGCAAGCTCTGGTGATGCAGTATTAAGCTAAAAAGATATAGTTCCTCCCTTCATGGGCATACAGTCTAGTGAGGTGCTAGGTGGTGAACAATCAAGCAAACTGAGCAGAATGTAACTAAATGGATAAATACCAGATGGATAAATGCCAGGATTGAAACTAACAGGGTGTGGTGTGAGAGAATGATGGGGCTGGAGGTAAGATGGGGAAGGCTTTATGAGATATTTTTCATCAGAGAAGACTAAAGCCATGTGTTAAGCCAGAGAATAAAACAAACTGTTCATGGCATGACTTTAAAAATATATGCCTGTGATTGTAACACTCCTTACTCAGATCTGGAAAACAAGGAATTCTATGGCTTGTCTGGTTCCACTGATTTAGAGAAGTTCAACCTTAGCAGAATTCATCTGAGCACATCGGACCAAGTTGATATGGTTTGACTGTGTCCCCACCCAAATCTCATCTTGAATTGTAGCTCCCATAATTCTTATATGTTGTGGGAGGGACCCAGTGGGAGATAATTGAATCATGGGGGCAGTTTCCCTCATACTATTCTCATGGTAGTGAATAAGTCTCGTGAGATCTGATGGTTTCATAAGGGGTTTCCCTATTCACTTGGTTCTCATTCTCTGTTTCCTGCTGCCATGTAAGATGTGCTTTTCACCTTCTGCCATGATTGTGAGGCTCCCTAGCCACGTGGAACTGTGAGTCCATTAAACCTCTGTTTCTTTATAAATTATGCAGTCTCAGGTATGTCTTCATCAGCAGCATGAAAAGAGACTAATACACAAGTAAAGACATTTACTGCCCCTGTAAAATGCCATACGCCATGCATGGAATCTGCATTTTGTTCTCTGTGTAACTTACATAAAAGGGCCTCTTACTTATCATGTAACAGTCTCCACGATGGCATCTTCCTAAGTTATCCAAGACGATGGCCTTGACCATTTTAATTCTCTCTGTGTAAGAACGCCTTAGCCTGTTTTTAGAGCTAGAAGTCTTTGAGCAACTTGAAAGTTGGAAGTGAATTCCTGTCTTCTACTGAGCTTGCCTAAAACGTAACTCATTGACTTAAATTGATCTTCCTTGTTTTTATTGTGTTAATGTATTAAAAACTGGGTCCTTTTCCCAAAGGCGTCTGGTCCCATGTACAAAAAAAATAGAACTATGACAAGTTAAATTAAAACCTGCAGATGAAAGTTAAAGTACTCTCAAAAAGAAAAAAGATGCCAAGTAGCATTACTGGAAGGAGAAAAAAAATAAGCCAAATGGATTGAACTTAGCCCATTTTTCAATTTTCCAGTTGGACTTGCTCAAAGTAGATGTTAGAGTGACTTCCTACAAAATTCCTGAAAAACTATTTGCCACTACGTATGATCACACCAAATCAGCATAATAATGGTAATTCCAGAGACAGAAGGGATCCAAATTGTAGTTCTTTTCATAGGAAGGTCAGGATGGTCTATCTGGCTTTTAGTCACTGTGTGATCTTACTCATCTGCATCTCACTTGTGGGAGGTGAGAGATGAACTCTAAATGTATGAGCCTTTCTCTCTTGAGCTCTAAGTCCTGCCCAGTGTAGTTATGGTGTGATTCTGTTTGGAAACCAGTGCTGTTCATCCTCAGAGAGGCAAAAGAGCATGACCATTAAGAGCATGGATTCTAAAGCCAGATACTTAGTTCCCTGGCCTGTTTTTGCCACCTACCTGTAGGACCCTGGGCAAGTTACTTACCATCTCTATCCCTCAGTTTCCCCATTTGTAAAATGCAGGTATAGGTTGCATTTTATAGGTACATTTCTGATCCAAAAATCCCAAATCTGAAATATTCAAAAATCCAAAACTTTTTGAGCACGAAACCTGACATCATAAGTGGAAAATTCCATACCTGATCCCGTGTGATGGATCACAGTCAAAATGCAGTTGCATAACACAGCTTATTCAGTATTCCTGAAGGAAAAATACAATCACTTTCAGGTTGTGAGTATAAGGTGTATATGAAACATAGATGCATTTCATGTTTAAACTTGGGTCTCATCCCGAAATATCTCATTATGTATATACAAATATTCCAAAAGCCCCCCCAAATTCCAAAATCTGAAGCTCTTCTGGCCTCAAGCATTTTAGAGAAGGGATACTCAACCTGTGCTAACAATGCATCACATGGACTTGTGAGGACTAAATGAATTAAAATATGTAAATCTATGGAAGATTCCATAGGAAAAGCAATGTGTTAGCTAGTATTGTCACTTACATTTCTAATTGGCTATGAATTGCTAATGGCATAATATTATGGTTTGCTTTCAATTGTCCACACGTACCTGCCCTTCACCAGGGTCAAGCGCTCACTATTTGCCAGAACTTAGCCTAGATATTGTCATACTCTTGAGTACAGTTCCCTGCTGTCTTGGTCAAGCCTTCTCAGTTAATACTCCTCTGGTAATGTAGCAGTCCCCCCTTGCCTACAGTTTCAGTAATGCAGTAATGCAGTTTCAGTTACGGACAATCAACCGCAGTTTGGAAATACTGATATTTTGAGAGAAAGACAGAGACCACATTCACATAACGTGTATTACAGTAGGTTGTTATAATTTTCCCATTTTGTTATTTACTATTGTTTTTAATCTCTTACTGTGTCTAATTTTTAAATTAAGCCTTATCATAGGCATGTATGTATAGAAAAAACAAAGTGTATATAGGGTTCACTACCATCCGTGGTCTCAGGCATCCACTGAGGATCTTGGAACGTGTACCCTGCAGGTAAGGGTGAAATACTGTAGCAGCTTGCAGAGAGGTTACCACATTATTTAGAGTATTTTGGGGGTAACAAATGTTTTAGAAACATTAATCTGACAGTTATGTGAATGAGGGAAAAATGGAAAATAGTTATTACATACTTGTATTTGTACGTGAAAAAATAAAGATCAGAATTAGGATGGTGCAATGCAATGGAGATGGGGAGATATGATGGCTGTGAAGGAAGATTTAACTGAGCTCTGTGACTAGCTGGCAGGAAAGAGTGGGAAGAGCAAGCAAGAGATGTTTTTCTTTTAATTTTAAGCTTAAAAAAACCCTGAAGCACAACAAATACAAGAAAATCACACAATATAAATATAATGCATAATGGATTCTCACAAAGCATAATACCCCCATAACCACCACCCAAATCAAGAAATAGAATACTCCCTGTGTCCCAAAAGCTCCCCTAGTACCACTTACCATCATACCCCTCTCTTCTCCTCAAACTTGATTATCCTGACTTACAAAGCATAGCTCAGTTTAATCTGTGTTGAACGTTATATCAATGGAATCCTACAGTATGAACCTCCTTTGTGTCTGGTTTTTT
The DNA here is from genome assembly GCF_009828535.3 of Hylobates moloch. Lineage (NCBI taxonomy): Eukaryota > Metazoa > Chordata > Mammalia > Primates > Hylobatidae > Hylobates > Hylobates moloch. Next base: position 15,431,913 of record NW_026652277.1, read on the forward strand.
TTTTTTTTTTTTTTGTGAGACCAAGTCTCACTCTGTCACTCTGTTGCCTAGGTTGGAGTGCAGTGGTGCGATCTCAGGTTACAGCAAACTCCACCTCCCAGGTTCAAGCAATCCTCTGCCTCAGCCTCCCAAGTAGCTGGGATTACAGGCACCCGTCACCATGCCTGGCTAATTTTTGTATTATTAGTAGAAATGGGGTTTCCCCATCTTGGCCAAGCTGGTCTTGAACTCCTGACCTCATGATTCACCCACCTCGGCCTCCCAAAGTGCTGAGATTACAGGTGTGAGCCACCATACTAGGCCTTGTTCTTTTATTTGATATTTTTGAGGTTCATCCATATTACTGTTTGTATCACTGGTTCATTATTTTATATTGATAAGTACTACTGCAGTGTGTAAATACACCATGATTTATTTATCCATTTACCTATTCATGGACATTTGGATTGTTTCCATTTGGGGGTTCCTATAAATGGTACTGCTATGATCAGTTATGCATATGTCTCATAGTACTCATCTGCATGTGTTTTGGTTGGGAATATATCAAGGCATGGAATTGCTGTGTCATAAGGTATTGTTAAGTGCTGTTTGTGTTTAATCTTTTGATCTGGATGTGACTGTACTAAGTAACTCATAGGTAGATTCTATTGTTTTACCCCATCTGTTAGTCTTTGCCTTTTAATCAGAACACTTGGTAAATTTACATTTAATATAGTTATTAATAGATTTTAAATCTGAATCTACTACCTTACTATTTACTTTGTTCTGCTCACTCTATATACTTTTGTTCTCTTTTCTTGCCTTATTTTATATTGGTATTTTTATTATTTCATTTTTCCCTCTATTAGCTTTATAATTTCATGCTTTTTTACCAGTCTTTTAAAGATGCAAATTTACTTCATATTAAATTCTACTATAAATCAACATTTCACTTCTTTTCAGAAAATTTCAGAGACTTTTGGATACTTTAAGGCCATTTATCCCCTCCCAACTTACATGCTATTGTTATCGTATATTTTAATTCTCAAAAATATAATTCCATAAGATGTTATTATTACTTTAGACAAACAATATTTATTTACATTTGTTGACATATTTACTCTGTTTTTTGCTCTTCATTCTTTCCTGAATTTCTGAGTTTCCATTTGTGGTCTTTTGCCCTCTGCCTGAAGAATGTCCTTTAGTCTTTGTTGGGATTTACTGATGATGAATTCCTTTGGTTTTGGTTTGTCTGAAAATGGCTTCATTTCACTTGCCTCCTTGGAGAATACTTTTGCTGTGTACAAAATTTGAGATTGACAATTTTTATTGATTGATTTCACTTTGAAGTTATCATTTTATTGCCTTCTGGTTTTTTTTGTTGTTGTTGTTAAGATGTCAACTGTCAGTCTAACGGTGACCTTGAAGGTAATTTTTTAAAAACTGCCTGCTTTTAATATTTCCCTTTGCCCTTGACTTTTAGTGATTTTAATACAACATGTCTAGTTGTAGTTTTCTTATTTATTCTTCTTGAGGTATAGAACTTCTTTTATCTGTGGGATAATACTCTTTCATGGTTTTTAAAAAATTCTCAACTATTATTTCTTCAAATATTATTTCTGTCTCATTATATCTCTGATCTTTTGAGAATCCAACTGAGATATTAGACAACCTCATAGTATAGCTCGTATTTTGACTTTTATATTTTTCATTTATGTGTTTTATCTCCATATTTTCTTCTGATTTATCTTTATAATTGTGACTAATTCTGTTTATCTTTATAATTGTGACTAATGTGCTGCTCAATCAGTCCATCAAGTTCTAAATTTTAGTTTGCATATCCTAAATAGAATTTCCACAGGCTATTTTATTTTTACAGTTTCCAATCTTCTGCCAAAATTCTAAACATTGTTTTTTATTTCACTGAACATTTTCAGAGTTATTTTAAAGATATGTCTGTTACTGTGTCTATTGTGTGCATTCTGGGGTAGGGTATGTTTGTATTTTCTCTTGTTTCTCTTGAGTTTTGTTCACATTATCTTGTGTTCTTGTTTTTCACATAAAAACATTTTAAAAATTAAATATTAGATCCCATGTATGAAAAAAAGTATGAAAAATTTAAGCCGAGAATGATGCCACCTTCTTCCAGATGGAGTTTAACACTTATTTCTGGCAAGTTTCCATGAACACTAATACTATGCAACCACTTTAATCAGTTGTCAAGGATTGAGATGGTTTGAAGGTGGGCTTCACTTGCTGGAAGGGCCCGTCTATTTCCCATTCATCATTTGTCCTAGACCATAGACCAAGTGTGAGGTATTTATCACTGAATCCTTTCAAGACCCTGGATTATAATTCTTCTCCCTCTAGTGCCACAAGTCCTTCCCACCCCCATCTCCAAGTACTTTATTTCAGTAGAAGCATAGAGGCTTCTTACAGATAAAAATAACTCCAAATATTGGCTCCTAACTCTGAATTTCCTTCTTCCTTTAGACACTGGCCTTACAATTTCTGTAGTGGCTTATAAATAAATGCTCTTGTGTCTTTAAGAACAATGAAGAAATACTCTGTGAATATTTTCTAGTTGTTCACAGCAAGAGTGTTAGTCTGAAATATCTAGTTTGACATTACCAAAAGCTAAAGACTTTGAGTCTGAAAAACATGAGCGAATTATTGTGCTTCCATTAGAAATGTAAAATCCTAATGTGGGACTTGGTTTAACAAAAATAATTTAGCTTTAAATGTTTTGAATTTGAAGTAACATTTATACACCCATGTGGCATTGTTCCATACAGATTAAGTATTCCTTATCTAAAATGTTTGGGATCAGAAGTGTCTTGGATTTTAAATTTTTTTCAGATTTTGGAATATTTGCATTATACTTATTGATTAAACATCCCAAATCCGAAAATCTGAAGTCTGGAAGGCTCCAAAATAAAAGATATTTTGAACACCAACACAACACTTACAGGAAATACACATTGGAGCATTTTAGATTTCAGATTTTCAGATTTGGGATGCTCAACCTGTAGTTGATTTGAAATACAGGACAGAATCTCAATAAATAAGTCAAGTGACTCTTGCATTAGATTTTACATGTGGAGAAACATATTTACCAAAACAATTATTTCTTGTGAAAGGTCCAAAGTGAAGAAAGAATGAGTGACCCTTTTATACTAAGGGGTTGCTAATGTTTATCAGTCATGAGCTTGATGTTTTATTTTATCCTTTATAGACATCATATCATTTAATATGTTTTAAAGTGTTCTCATTTTTAAAATGATAAGCCCTTGGCTTGATGGAGTTAAGCAACTTGCAGGAAGTTCCATGTCTGCTAAGCAGCAGCACCTAAGGTAAATCACAGAATGTCTTATGTTTTTGATTATTCCATTTCTGTTTTGTAAGTTTGAGACAAGGCGCTACCATCAGACCTTGAAAATTCAAAATAAGGGGCATTAAAACAAGTGCTACCAGTCAGGTGCAGTGGTTCATGCCTATAATTCCAGTAATCTGGGAGGCCAAAGTGGGAGGATCACTTGAGCACAGGAGTTCAAGACTAGCCTGGGCAACATAGTGAAACACCATCTCTACACAAAATAGAAGGAAAAAAAATCTAGTCATGTGCAGTGGTGCTTGGCCTATTGTCCTAGCTACTCAGGAGGCTGAGGTGGAAGGACTGCTTGAGCTCAGGAGTTTGAGGTTGCAGTGAGCCATGATCATGCCACTGCACTCCTGCCTGCATGGCAGAGTGAGACCCTGCCTCTTAAAAAAAAAAAAAAGTGCTACCACTGAGTGGGCCTAGAAACAGCAACACTCCAGTAGCAACAAGCAAGCCCAGGACCCAGATCTTGGTTTCTAATACCATTCTCCAAAAACAGGATCCAGGTCCCTTGGAGGAATGGCTTATTCTAGGGCTGGGGCAGGTAATATACAGGTTTAACCTGGTGTGTCTTGTAATGCAGAAAAAAAAGGGAGGGCTCAAGAAATAAACTGATGGGGTATTTCAAAGGGACACAGGAGTCAACCAAAGGAGCTCCCCATGTCCAGAGCTGGAACAGCTTGAACAAGAAAAAATAATATAGAATGGGATTATAACCTAAAATATAAAATAGATATCCATGAATTCATACTGATGTAAGTCAGTCATTAAAAAATAAATAAATGGGGAGAGAAAAGACAAATTTGCACACAGAAGAATTTGAGGAAATTTGTACAGGTACTTCGCCCTCAAGGAGATGCAACATTAACTCCCCACTGCTTAAATGTGGGCTACGCGTAGTAGGGACTGTCTTCCAAAGAGGGTGCCATGGAGAGGGGCTAAATGTGATGAATATTAACATCACCAGTGAGAAGTCATGTTGATAATGTACCCTTAGATATGATGTGATGAGAATGGCTGTTGACCTCTGCAGTGTTCCTCCTCCAAATCTACCGCCCAATCCAATGGAGAGAAAAACATCAGACAAACATGAATTGAGAGACGCTGCAAAATATCTGACCGGTATTTTTCAAAAGTACTAAGGTCATCAAAAAGAAGTGAAGTTTGAAAAACTGTCACAGTCCAGAGGAACTTAAGGAAATAAAAAGACTAAATGTTATGTGGTAACCTGGATGGAATTCTAGAACAGAAAAAAGGACTAACAACATCTGAATAAGGCAGGAGCTTTTCCAACCCTGCTGGAAATGAGGAATAAGAAAAGGCATGAGTTTCGGTTAATAATACTATACCAATTCTGGTTCATTAGTAGTGTTGAATGTATCATACCCATGTAAAGTCATAAGAACGGGATACTGAGGCAGGATACATATAGAAATGATCTATATTATATTTTGTAAGTTTTCTGTAAATCTAAAATGATTTCAAAGCAAAATGTTTACAGCAAAATGCTAAATTATGTAGCTGTTACATCTTACAGATATCTTTTTTTTTTTTTTTTTTTTTTTTTGAGACGGAGTTTTGCTCTTGTTGCCCAGGCTGGAGTGCAATGGCGCAATCTCAGTTCACCACAACCTCCGCCTCCCAGGTTCAAATGATTCTCTTGCCTCAGCCTCCCAAGTAGCTGGGATTACAGGCATGCATTGCCACGCCCGGCTAAATTTGTATTTTTAGTAAAGATGGGCTTTCTCCATGTTGGTCAGGCTGGTCTCAAACTCTCAACCTCAGGTGACCTGCCTGCCTCGGCCTCCCAAGATAACTTACCTTTTATATTGTTTCTCTGAATATTCCAAAGGGAATACTTATTGCTTTATCTTGGGAACAAAGTTGCATTTTTTTTTGTTTTTGTTTTTTTCTCATTGAGCAGGTCCTAACCTTTTTTTTTTTTCTTTCTCCAAGACAGAGTCTCATTTTGTCACACAGGCTGGAGTGTAGTATCATGATTATGGCTCACTGAAGCCTCAAACTCCCGAGCTCAGGTGAACCTCCCACCTCAGTCTCCTGAGTGGCTGGGACTACAGGCATGCACCACCATTCCAGGCTAATTTCAACTTTTTTTGTGGAGTCAGGATCTCGTGATGTTGCCCAGGCTAGCCTTAAAGTCCTGGGTTCAAGCAATCCTCCCAGCTTGGCCTCCGAAAGTGCTGGGATTATAGGCTTGAGACATCATGCCTGGCTTGCATTCTTGTGGTCAATATTCTGCCACATGTTGGCAGAAGCCTGGGAATAAAGGGAGGCGTGGGGAAGGGCAGGACCTTCTGAAAACGTAGTGTTTATCTGTGTCAATGAGGAAGTCCTGCAGCCATCTTTTAAGATGGACATGGAGTCCCCACATATAAAACCTCTCCACAGTTGTATCTCTATCCTCCTTGGTAGTCAGTCTCTTTCTCCTTTTGTAGAGAATCTCTGAAAATCCCCGAAAACAATATTTGCTTTTAGATGTTTTGGATTAAATCCTCTATTGTCTTTTTCCTTTGAATCCTCTCTCTCTCTCTTTTCCCATAGAGAAACCCCCAGATTTTTCACTTTAAGATTATGTTACTGAACCAGATGATCCATCTTGATCCTTTGCTTCTCAGGCAACAACAACAACAAAAAACCCAAAAAACCAAAAAAACAAAAAAAAAAAAAAAAAAAAAAAAAAACAAAAGCTTGCCCATGCTGGGAGATTTAACAAGAAAAAGAAAAAAAAAAACAAAAGCCTGCCCATGCTGGGAGATTTAACAAACACTACTACCTCTTCTCTTCCAGATATTGTCAGCTGCACTATTCCAATCACACTCAAAGCAGATCCACAACTCCCAACCCCATTCCTGCTGGATTTGAGTGCTGGCCTTCCACCAAGAACTTGCTGCAGCTGTGCCTGTCCTCTGAGTTCCTTAACCCTTTCCTCTTCTTTATTCTCATTTTGAGAGGTTCATTCATTCTCCCCACAACTATTAGCCATTATTATACAGCAGCCACACTGTGCCCGGCACTGAAGTTCTGGCAGTGAAGAACGCAGGCCAAGTCCCCATCCATAGAGAGGTCACATTCTAATGGATGGGTAATAATCAGGGAGCACTTATTATTTTTGTTTGTTTTTTGTTCATTCATTTGTTTTGTTGTTGTTGTTGTTTGCATGTTTGTTTGTTTTTTTGAGACAGATTCTTGCTCTGTCGCCCAGGCCAGAGTGCAGTGGCACGATCTTGGCTCACTGCAACCTCTGCCTCCCAGCTTCAAGTGAGTCTCCTGCCTCAGCCTCCCTAGTAGCTGGGACTACAGGCGTGTGTCACCGTGCCCGGCTAATTTTTTGTATTTTTAGTAGAGACAGCGTTTCACTGTGTTAGCCAGGATGGTCTCGATCTCCCGACCTTGTGATCCACCCGCCTCTGCCTCCCAAAGTGCTGGGATTATTATTTTACAATAATTCCTGTATCATTGAATGCAGTCCTTATGATATAGGCACTGTTGTTATTCTCATTTACTGAGACACAGAGATGTTTACTGACTCACACAAACAACGTCATGCAATCAGTAAGTGATGGAGGTACCATTTAAATCCAGTTACACAGCCTGGGCAATGCAGCAAATGTAGCAAGACCTTGTCTCTACTAAAAATAAAAAACAAATAGCTGGGCATGGTGGTGTGCACCAGTACTCCTGGCTATTTGGGAAGCTGAGGTGGGAGGATTGCTTGAGCCCCAGAGATTGATGCTGCAGTGAACCATGACCGCACCACTGCACTGCAGCCTGGATGACAGAGTGAGAACCTGTCTCAAATACATACAAATAAATAGGCAGGGCGCAGTGGCTCATGCTTGTAATCCCAGCACTTTGGGAGGCTGAGGAGGGCAGATCACCTGAAGTCAGGAGTTCAAGACCAGCCTGGCCAACATGGAAAAACACCATCTCTGCTAAAAATACAAAATTATCCAGGTGTGCTGGCATGTGCCTGTAATCCCAGCTACTCAGGAGGCTGAGGCAAGAGAATCTCTTGAACCTGGGAGTTGGAGGTTGCAGTGAGATGAGATCGCACCACTGCACTCCAGCCTGGGCAACAGAGCAAGATTCTGTCTCAAAAAATAATAAAATAAAAACAAATAAATAAAAATAAAGCCAAAGACTTGGATGCCAGAACACTAGGATTCCTAATCACTATCATATTGATAAAATTGTTATTTTAGGGTTGATAAATACTACTCTATTTCTTTCTCTTTCCACTTAGAACATTGTATTATGATTAGAATATATACCTGTAGTGTTCCCTTATTAAAATTCTAAAAGAAAAAGCAGGTTTATTTTTTATTTGTTTGTTTAAGGAAAATGGTGCAGTAGGCATTCACTAGCTGCTTCTGTAGCGTCCATCACCTCTTTCTCATTTCTGTGGTGAAGCTCTCCTTCCCCTCCTTTCTCCTTGCCCTTTTACAGAGCATCCAGGTGGGATGAACCCACCATCAATTCTGTGGGTGGGCTCTGATTGGCATAAGCCAAACAACATGTCCTATTCCTTTGGCCACATTGATTGGTAGGGCTAAGATTAGTGCTTCAGGCATAAACCAATCAGTGCCTGGCATTCAAATCACCACCATGACTCGTTCAGATTCAAATAGCAACTAGAGAGGTGAGGCTCCCTCTTCTCCTGGTTGGGAAAGAGGAAGCGCATAACCCCAGTAGCCGCTTGCAGCTATCAGGAGGCGCATGGAACGTGAGAGCAGGATGGGTAAGTGGAGTCAGCATTGTCACCAAACCACACCTGATTTCTGCCTCTCTTCTGGACTCTTCAGTTATGTGAGTTATAAATACTCTTTATTGTATTTGTATAAGTCATTTTGAATTGGAGTTTGTTATACTTTCACTCCAAAGCATGCTATCTGATTACAAATAATTTCTTGTATTTTAGGCATGTATATCCTAAATATTGAAGTAGGTTTAAAAAAACAAACTCACAAGAAACTTAAAAGAATCTAAATTATCCAGAGGGCTTCAAATATCCAGAGAACATTTGCAAACAAATTTGGATCTCTGACTTATGTGCAAAATAATAATAATAATTAAAAAAAGGAAAATAAAATACCCATAGCCTGGGTGATTTGTTTGCTTCACATGTGAAGACAATCAAGATTGTGATTTGATAGTTTGGGGCCAGATGTAACAGATGCTCACTTAATTGGCCCACAGCATGCTGGTTTCAGATTGTTGTGTACAGTTGTCTTGGATTTTGTTGCTAAAAACACTCCTATTTTTGCCAAACAATACTGTTTTGGAGGTTTGCCACCACAAACAGAGAGCTTGCTGTGAGGAAGTTTTGTTCTTTTTGTGGGACCACAGAATACCATTAGATTATAATAATGTGAGAGGGAAGACATCAGCCTGCCTGTGTTTAGTTTATCACACACTACTCACTACATTTAAAAGCATAGTTTTATTCTCAATAGCTAGCAACCGAGAGTGAAGATAATAGTGATGTGATTGGGCTTTTAAAATGCATGGGAAGTTGCATTCTATTGGAGTCTGTATCCGTCCAAGGACATTCCTTCCACAGCCAATTTAATGTTCCGTGGAACCTTAGCCTATGCAGGAGAGAAGGCCAAAGCTAATCGAGAATCCTTGGGATGTAGCACAACAAAGCTCAGCTTTTACCCAGCTGGGGACACAGTGTCTGCCGAGGAGTTAGCTCTCTAACGAAGACATCCCATTACGTTTTCAGCTTCATTATTCACTTTGTTGGCCCAAACCTGGCAGCTTTCCTCTCTGTTCCTAGAACAAAATACTAAGAAAATAGAAGTCACTTTGGGAGGCCAAGGCGGGCAGATCACCTGAGGTCAGGAGATGGAGACAAGCCTGACCAACATGGTGAAACTCCATCTCTACTAAAAATACAAAATAATAATAATTAGCTGGGCATGGTGGCAGGCGTCTATAGTCTGAGCCGAGATTGTGCCACTGCACTCCAACCTGGGCAACAGAGCGAGACTCCGTCAGAAAAAAAACTAAAAAGAAGTTGGCCTGACAGTGGTAGAAATAAACAGAAGTGGATAGAAGTTTTTTTCCATTTTTATTTCTTTTAACATTAACTACTGTATCTGACATTTGGGATGTGGATAGACGTAAATCATAAATTTATTCCCTTAGGAATAAAATACATGTGGAACTCTATTAAAACTAATGAGGATGAAACTCACATTGAGTGTGAGTATAAAAACATCATAGGCAAGCACAGCCCAGGCTCTAGGCAGACTGTGCTCCCGAAGTCAGCTTTTAAGGGTTGTATTGGCACTTGGAGCACATCTTCTGATGTGAACAAGCATGGATGGTCACAAAGTCAGCCTGCTTCTTCAGAATGGCTTCAATAGCAAAACAGTAAAACCCAAAGCCCAAACAGTGTGTCAAGGTTGCTTCTGGGGGGAAATGGTTCGGACTTCACACTTGGCTTGCTGTTCGTCCCGGCTGCACTGAGCTTGGGAGTTCCTTGGCAGTTACCCAGGAGCTTACTTAGAGCAGTGTGGGGGAGGCTGTTGCTGAGTGGAAACAGACAAGGACTCAGGTGTGGAAGGAACTAGCACCGAGGGGGATGGGAGTGTGAGCCAGGCAGGGGATGAGAAAGTCTGTGGCTCCTAACAGCATACGTTGTAACGTCTCTGCTTGTGAGTCATCTCCCTTTTAAAAATTCTTACCTTCAAGGGCAACATCAAAGAGGCAGACCTTGCCTCAGGTCACTTCGTTGGCAAAGGAAATGATGGGGTATGTATTCAACTGAAAGAATTGTGGGGAATGTCCAGTGAATGTGAGCTTGGACTCTTCTGACACAGTGAGCTTTAGAATTCTGATTCTGGGGACTACCACAGAGTTTTGTGTAGTGGAATAATCCCCCTTCTTATCAAAATATGAGCAGAATGTTTTATTTTTTATACGTCTTAAGTTCCTTTTTTTTCAGACAGAGTCTCGCTCTGTCACTCAGGTTGGAGTGCAGTGGCGCTATCTCAGCTCACTGCAACCATCGCTTCCCAGATTCAAGCGATTCTCCTGCCTCACCCTCCTGAGTAGCTGGGATTACAGTCATGCACCCGGCTAATTAATTTTTAGAAGAGACAGGGTTTCCCCTTGTTGGCCAGACTGGTCTCAAACTCCTGACCTCAGGTGATCTGCCCGCCTCGGCCTCCCAAAGTACTGGGATTACAGGCATCAGCCACTACGCCCAGCCCCTAAATTCAATTTCTATTTTAGAAAGTACACCTTCATTTTTTTCATGAAAATCATAAGTACACATCTGTATAATCTGAGTATGTCAGCAAAACACATTTAGAATGAAATCAAATATATAAACATTTTTTCTTCAGAGAGAGTACTTACCTTTTGATCAGCTCTTCAAAATGTTGATATCCCCGGAAAAGTCAAGATTCACTGTTCTACAAAGACTGAGAGTATGGGTGCATTTATAGTTAGAGAGTGATGGATGGTTTTTCAGAAGAGCTAGAGATTTTTCAGCAGCATCCATAATGATGACTTTGGTACATACTCATTCGAAAGTACTAATGTCTCAATTTGTTTTAAGATGACAAAAGCAAAATTTAAACACGATACTTGTGAGGTTTCAATTGCATAATCTTGCAGTTTATTAAGGGGAATGTGGTTATAAATACATAATTATGTTATAGGTATTAAAAGGTATATGAACATGTAAGTTATCAGAGCTGATAGTAATTCCTGATTATTATTATTATTATTATTATTTGAGACGGAGTCTTACTCTCTCACCCAGTCTGGAGTGCCGTGGCACGATTTCGGCTCACCACAACCTCTGCCTCCCAGGTTCGAGCCATTCTCCTACCTCAGCCTCCTGAGTAGCTGGGATTACAGATACGCACCACCATGCCCAGCTAATTTCTTGATTTTTAGTAGAGATGGAGTTTTGTCATGTTGGCCAGGGTGGTCTTGAACTCCTGACCTCAAGTGATCCACCTGCCTTGGCCTCCCAAACTGCTGGGATTGCACGCATGAGCCACCATGCCAGGCCCTGATTATTAAATGATTATTTCTTGCTATGAAACTATGTCCAAGTGTTGTTAATGAAAAAGTATGGTGTGTGAGCTCTTTGAGATTGGGTGCTCTACCTTCCTTGTTCTTTGAAGTTCCCTAAAGACCTACCGTCTTGGTCTCCATTTTTTTTTATATCCACCATAATCTATTCCACAGCCAGGTAGCAAAAGTGCTTACTGTGGGTCTGGTTCTCTTGCTTGCTTTTTGTCTTCTTCCTGCCTCCACATAATCAATATCTTACTGACTCTCGTCAGGTGTTTTTCCCTTTGTCAATATCCTCTGCTACTCCTCTAAATTCTCCTCTTATTTTTTTTTTTTTCTGATAGTCTGTTCTAATCTTTGCTCACTTAACCAGGTTTGTCTTGTCAAAGGCCTTCTTAAATTCCCCCATGCTCCAATGTCTTTGCTCAGCAAGAAAGACCAAGAGCATGAGCATTGAACAAGCATCCCCTGAACACACTCTGGTTCGTGTCAGGCAATATGCTGGGTTCTGGGGATGAGATGCACAGTCTCTACCCTCCAGGAATTAAAATCCAGGCAGGTTAAACAGTCTGGCAGGATCCCCCAGGACCTTATGACACTTAGCAAGGAAGGAAAAGGGCTGTTGAAAATGAATAGTTTGGGTACCACCCATTCTGCCATATTTATCCCGTGATGTCCCTGACCTTTCCATGGGTGCTAAATAAGCTGTTTCTCAGTCTTGTCTTACAGAAGAAAAGCAAAACTACACAGATGGTGACCATTTTACAAATAAATTCATTTTTAAAAGTCATCCTGGCCAGGCGCGGTGGCTCACGCCTGTATTCCCAGCACTTTGGGAGGCCGAGGCGGGCGGATCACGAGGTCAGGAGTTCGAAACCATCCTGGCTAACACAGTGAAACCCCGTCTCTACTAAAAGAGGTGGTTCTGTATCCCACTACTTGAGAGGCTGAGGCAGGAAATGGGTGAACCCGGGCGGACCCCATGACCAAATCTGTCACTCAAAAACAAAAACAAAAAACCTCATTCTGAGAATATTCCAATTTCCCCCACCACCTCCAAAAAAGCCCCATTCCTTTCCAACCACTTGAGGATGTATTAATACTTTTTTCCCATCTTTTTTACTTTATTTTTAAAATTTTTAACTTTTATATTTGGTTCAGGGGTACAGGTGCAGGTTGGTTACATAGGTAACCTTGTGTCGTGGGGGTTTGTCATACATATTTCACCACCAAGGCATTAAGCATAGTACCAGTTAGTTTTTTTTATCCTCTCCCTCCCATCCTCCAACAGGCCCCAGTGTGTGTTCCCCTCTGTGTCCATGTGTTCTCATCATTTAGTTCCCACTTATTAGTGAGAACGTGTTGTATTTGTTTCTCTGTTCCTGCTTTAGTTTGCTAAGGGTAACAGCTCTGCAAAAGCCATGATCTCATTCCTTTTTATGGCAAACATGGTATTCCATGGTGTCTATGTACCACATTTTCTTTATCCAGTCTATCATTGATGGGTATTTAGTTGGATTCCATGTCTTTGCTATTGTGAATAGCACTGCAATGAACATATGCATGCATGTGTCTTTATAATAGAATGATTTCTGTTCCTTTGGGTATATACCCAGTAATGGGATATGCATCAGTACTTTGAAGAAGATTGCTTTGGCCTTTATTTAATCCGTCAGTCAGTCAACAAATGTTTACTGAGCACAGGTTGTTAGGTGCCGGGCACTGAGGACACAGCAGAGCCCAGGACAGATCCCATGCCCTGAAGAATTTGGGATGTACTGTGGAGATGGCAGATGGGGGATCTATTCCATCACTACCTGCCTCATTTCTCTTACGCCTGGTCTAATTTCCTTCAAGTCAGATACGTCCTAGAAATAGCTGGTTTGGTTTGCTCAGCAGAACCAAACTTGAACTCCTGATTTCAAAGCCCCTGGGGTGTGGTGAGGCCCCTTCAAGTGGCTCCCTCAGTTGCTGAACAATGACCTGTCTGTGGTTGCTGCTGATTTCACTGACCATGTGGGATCACTTTTCAATAGAGAGACAGCTGTAACCTTAACCACACCGCATTGAGCCACAACAATATCTTTTTTGCCAAATTCTCCAACAAGATGGGCTGTCTCCCACTTGTGTGTACTCCTGTGAAACTCATAAAGGTGGAGGTGATTCATCATATTGCTAAGGCTTTTTCCAGAAATATCTTCTTTCAATTTCTGTGAAAACAAATGAAGCAAGCTTTCTCCTTCAAAAACATGGGATACAGTCTTCAAAGCACTTAAAGGCAAACATCCTATCAGAATGAGGTTTTAACCATGTGAGATTCCATACTTCCCTTCACCCTATACAATCTATACTTTGCTCCAATGCTTTGAGACCTGGCACATGTTCCTCTATTCTCATTCAGGACCCTAGACTAACATACCCTGGAGATGACAAAGGCTTTCTACAAATGACACTATTGGTCTTTCCGGTTCTTGCCAACACAAGGAATAAATACCATTCTGGCCAGAGTAGTGCTCCTATAGATTGGGGGCCCGTCTGCACTCAGTTCTTTGAGCCATCCCTCTGGAGCCCGGACGGATGGCGACAAACCTGTCACTGAGTCCCGGTGCCTGTTGATTACTCTCCAGTGCTTGGTGTGGTATTCTGGGCTGACGAGGGCACCCACGCAGTGCCAAGACTGATCGTTTGGTCAACAGATGTCTGGGCCACCAAGATATCCTCACAGGGAGTCCTTTGGTCCCAAAACTTTGTGATGTTGTAGCTCTGGATAGCAGATAGATTGCTTAGGTGTGGTGACCCTGCCTTGAAATAAGAAGGCCGTCCAGGGAAGTGGAGAGTGCAGAGGAGAGGATGGGGAGTGTGTTAGGCAGTTGTTACATTGCTATAAAGAAATACCTGAGGCTGGGTAATTGACAAAGGAGGTTTATTTGGGTCATGGTTCTGCAGGGTGTACAGGAAGCATGGTGTTGGCATCTGCTTCTGGTGAGGGCCTCAGGAAACTTCCAATCGTGGTGGAAGGTGACAGGGAGCAGGTACATCACATGGTGAGAACGGGAGCAAGAGAAAGAGAAGAGGGCCTCAGACTCTTCTAAACAAACAGATCTCAGGTGAATTGGGCAAGAACTCACTTACCACTAAGAGGGGATGGTGCCAAACCATTCGTGAGGGATTCGCCCCCATGGTCCAATCACCTCCCCGCAGGCCCCACCTCCAACACGGGGAATAATATTTTCCATGTGATTTGGAGGGTAGAAACATCTAGACCATAAGAGGGAGAGAGAGTGGCCCTAGGTATCAACCAAGGAGGCCCCAGCCCAGGTACTTGGCCTGTGTCATGGCACTGCACCTGCTGACCACTGGGCTTATTTAAAACATTAAATGTGATCCAAAGAGACTTTTGGTGGCCTTGTATCTGTCATGACATTTCAGCATGCTGCCATCTAGTGGGTGTGTCTGTGGATTGACTGACTAGTCAGAGGAATTTGGACCCTTGGATCATCTTCTTGATCCAATTGAGCAGTCAACACTGGGAACTTTGAAATGAAATATGATCTCCTTACTGGAAATTGTAGTAAAAGAAGGAAGTGGAGACAACAATGGACTATCTATGATCCAGTCTTCCACCCAAGCTCCCTAGGAAGATACTTTCATCGGTGGGATGTAGGTGTCTGGCACATGATGTTAACAATCCCCTTGTGCTTGGCTTGATTGCTGCTGGAATATCAGTTTTTCCTTGCTTTCCCTGTAGGGAAATCTGCTAAAGAAGTTGAGTTTCTTCATCAACATGTTCCCTTCAGTGGGTACCATTCCCAAAGGGCTCTGTTTTCTCATGGCGTCCACTTCATCTCCTCCTGTCCCTCCACTCCCATTGTGATCAGAGCAGAACCTCACTTTCACTAGCACCTCTTCCTGTTCAGTTAGAAAGTCTTTATGAGCCAGTGACCTGTTTATTAAAATGCAGTCAGAAGAGTAGTAATACAAAGCCTATTGATCCCACCTCATTTAACTTAGTGAATTAAATACTTAGGAATCCAGGGTGTATCTGGCTAGGTCAAGGTGACCAGAACAAGGTTATCTATGATTGATTATATGTTTTAAAATATTATCAATATCTAAGCTTAAACATATTCACTGTGACTCAATTATCTTCCAACAGAAATAATAATCCAAATAATATTCTTTGTGAAATAACATGAACATGGACTAAAATTTGTCCTTCTCTCCCCTTGTACCTCCTAAAGTGAAATAATCTCAAACAGAAGTGGAAGTCATTGCCCATTAGTCCTATGGCGAAGGTACATTTATCTCCCATTAATCTCTGTGTCAGAACTGCCACCATGTCTGTGAAGTTGGCCTTCTGCCTCCACAGATGTTCTAAGCCTAAAACACTTCCACAGATGACCTGGCTTCAGCTTCATGGACCACATAATATCAGAAATCAGCCATCATTTTGCCTCTCAGTTTTGGAAAGCATTGTTCTACAGTGGAGGCTTACTTACATCCTTGGCTGTGCCTCAGAATCACTTGAGTTTAAAACTTGAGTTTAAACTTGAGTTTAAAAACTTAGGATGAGGTCAGTTGTCTGTAGTCTTAACTCCAATGATTCGTTGTCAGAACAAACAGCTGACTGTCCTAGACCTTCCAAGTCTTGTCCCACATGTTCACTGCCTGTTGTGTACAGACCATTAGCCATATGGAATGGATCAATTCATACTCAAATGGTAACTCCAGAATAGCACCCCTTACTAAAAAAAAGACAAATGTTCTATGTATTCCCAACAGAATTCAGTTGTGATGACTCACCATAGTTCACTGACCAGAACACTCCCTTTGGAATCCATCACTCTTCCCCTTCTACTGGTCCTCCGCCACCCCTGGCACCACTGTTACCCTAACAGCTGGTCAATATTAAGCTGTCATCATATACATATAAGGAATTCAATAACTAGTGCTAGGCCCTGGG
Organism: Hylobates moloch; assembly: GCF_009828535.3. Lineage (NCBI taxonomy): Eukaryota > Metazoa > Chordata > Mammalia > Primates > Hylobatidae > Hylobates > Hylobates moloch. Next base: position 15,448,292 of record NW_026652277.1, read on the forward strand.
GGACTGGGGGGAGATTTGTGAGTCTGGGCTTGATTCCAGATACAACGCACATTTTGCCCAAGCCAGCTGCTGGAAGACCACAACTTCTGACTCTCCAAGGAAACAACAGATGCTATCTTCAAGGTCTTTACACCCCAAGCATTCTACTCATGCTCATCCTAGACTCAAGACTCCCTTCTCTACCTTGAACCCTTATGTATGTGTTAGAAGAGGTTCTGGGAACACAGTGGCGTTAAAATCAACCACTGGGTCAAACAGCTAGGTGAAGAAACCCTTCTCCCACCTCAGAAATGTTCTGGGGAACATTAGGGCCTGCCCTGCATAAACCTGGGGGAAGCAAAATCCCTCTCCTGTTGGTGGGAGGTGGTGTCTGAATTCAGTGAGCCCCTTGTATAATTCATCCTACTAAAACCCAAAGGTGCAATTATCTTTAATAAAAGCTACTCACTGCAGCTATTTTCTTTGACTTGGAGAATGTTTCCGGACTCTGTGCCCACCCTCTGGTTCAAACCTTTGCGCTTAACCATGGTTTCATTGGCTTCCAGCTGGTGGCCTCCCTCGCATCTGTATTTTCTCTCTGTCCCCCCAGTCCTAGCCTGGGATTGCGTTCCTGATCGGCTGTCCTACCGGGTTCTGATTTAAAGATGCTCCTTCCTGTGTCTCCAGTGGTCAAGTGACCTTTTTCCCCTGACATCCTTTCTGGTCTCCTGGAGTAAGACATCATGGCTCAGGCCTAGTACCCAAACTCCAATTTTTTGAGTAGGTCTAGGGGCTAGCCCCAAGGACTCAGTAAGAAAAGTTAATACCCCTTCCTGAATGTAGGGAAGGAAATGCAGAAGAATTAATCCCAGTGGGAGTCTTCCCTCCAATTCCCCAAGCTGTGACCACCAGTCCTGAGCTCTTTCTTAATTGCTGCATCATTTTAATTTGATTTTCGTCTTCTTTCATGTGACCAGATTGTTAGCTCTCTGATGGCAATAATGTGCTACCTAAACTTTGTTTCTTCATAGTATCTAGTGTAACCTTTTACTTCAAATAGGGGATCAAATAAATATCAATACATATAGACGCTATGAAATAGGCAAACAAATATCACTAGTGCCCTCTCTACACAAAGATGGAGGTAAATGTGTTGGGTTCAGGGGTTTCTGTGATTTTAGGTAAGATGTGCTGGTTGGGTAATCAGAGGCTTCTAAACGGAGTCAGTGACAGGGAGGGACTGCTCAGCCCTCGCAGGAGCAGGAGTGTATTAGTCCGTTTTCACGCTGCTGATAAAGACATACCTGAGACTGGGTAATTTAGAGAAAAAGAGGTTTAATGGACTCACAGTTCCACATGGCTAGGAGGTCTCCCAATCATGGCAGAAGGTGAAACACACATGTTACACGGCAGAAAGCAAGAGAGAGAATGAGAACCGAGCGAAAGGGGTTTCACCTTATAAAACCATCAGATCTCATGAGACTTATTTACTACCATGAGAACAATATGGGGAAAACTGCCCCTATGGTTTCATTATCTCCTGCCGGGTCCCTCCCATCACATGTCGGAATTATGGGAGCTATGATTCAAGATAAGACTTGAGTGGGGACACAGCTAAAGGATATCAGGGAGAGCATCTGACAAATGCAATGGAAGGATTTCTCGAGAATGACTGAGTTCATATTCCAAATGAGAACCATATGCGATTTCCTATAGATTTTTCCAGATCTCCCCCTCAAAGCAATAAGGGGCATCTGCTGGATGGCTGTAATCATGTTCAGTTCTTCCTCATTCGTGAACCTGTGAGGGCATTCACCGGAGTGGGCTCAGACTCTTGCATGTAATCTTTTTCCAGGCCCTGGGGTTTGTTCTGCACCAGTTGTGCTGTGACATCTTTTATTTTCCCCCATCAAAGTCCACATGACTAAGCACAGAAAGGAAGTGGTCTTTTCTGATGTAATTGCTTTTAGCACAGCCTGTAAGTCATGAATCTTTACCTGTTGATTTTTAGGAAAAGATTTTTTTTCCCAGCGTGTTATGCAAAATGCTGGCTATATTCTCTTCAAGTGAACGTTGCATCTCTCTCTTTCTCTACCTAGATGAACTCCTGCTTGGGTTCTCTTTGCAAGCTTTATTCTCTGTAGGCAAGAAGGATCTCTTTGCCCAGTGAACATACTGTGTGCAGTTGTTTTACACAGCTCTGGTTGGTGCAGCTGCTGCTTGCTTGCAGTCTGAGTTGAAAATGGATTTTCCTCTATGCTGCTGTGACACTCCCTGTGGCTGGGAATGAAACAGTTCGAAGTATTCTCACCATCCACTTACTTGGGCTATGTGGCAGGCCTGCAGGAGGCGTGGTTAACAGGAGGATGAAGAGAAGGAGAGTTGCTACTCCTGTTTGTAATTGGAGACTAAGGTTGTTTGATGATGAGGGTAAAGAGTACATAAGAAGTATCTCTACAACCCATAATCAATTTGATGTGATCAAAACAATAAATATAATCATTGCAGAGCCAGTAATCATTTCTGAAGATAGGGTAGCAGGTGTAAGAGGATGTAGGAGGAGGTAGAACGCAGGAAAGTTGGTGAGGAATTCACTGGGGCAGCTGGGTCTTATGGCGGCATAATGTAACAGAAAGGAAATACCTGGGAATGAAAGGAATGAGAGAGGAAAGGTTAAGTACCTGCAACCTCAAAAGGATCTTTTATTTTTTTGAGATAAGGTCTCACTCTGTCACCCAGGCTTGAGTGCAGTGGTATGTTCATGGCTCACTACAGCCTCAACCTCCTGGACTCAAGCAATCTTCCCACCTTAGCCTCCGAGTAGCTGGGACTACAATGGTGCGACACCATGCCCCGCAATTTTTTTTTTTTTTTTTTGTCTTTTTTTTAGTAGAGATGGGGTCCTGCTATATGGCCTAGGCTGGTCTCAAACTCATGGGCTCAAGCAGTTCTCCTGATTTGACCTCCCAGTAGTGCTAGGTTTTCAGGCGTGAGCCACCATGCCTGGCTGACCCTCAAAAGAACCTTGACACCACCGCCAACACTCAGAAACTCTGAGAAGCTGGAAGCTGGCTCTGAGTTAATGAGCTGAGTTAGTGAGACTTTTTGACAAGAGGTCAACTGCTATGCTCACGGACTCGTGCGTTGCTCGGTCTTTGGTTCTTGAGGTTGGCCTGAGCCCCAGCCCATCCCTGTGGGTACAGGTTTTATGGACTGATCGATCCATGTGACTGCTTATTTTCCTTCAAACTTTCTACCACCAGTTCATGGAGAACTCTGCTTGCTGCCAGCCTGTATGTATCTTCAGGGACTTGTGTGACTTACTTTCTCCTGCAGTGCTATTATCAGAAGATTGTATCTTCTTTAGGTGATTTTTCCATATCAGGCAGCTCTATAAAAATGATAACAGTGGGTGTAAAGTAAGTTTTGCACAAAATCTTCAGAATTCTACCTAGTGGCATTTTTCATTTGCATTTGGAGGGGACTGAAGCCTGGGTGAGGGAGTGAGAAAAAGAAACAAATTGGGAGATGCATTTTTGGCAATAGAAGAGGCTTTTCTGGTGTGTGGCTTGGCTTGGCTTTTCTTTTATTTTTCTTTTTTCTTTTCGACAGAGTCTCATTCTGTCACCCAGGCTGGAGTGCAGCGGTGCCATCCCAGCTCACTGCAATCTCCGCCTCCCGGCTTCAAGCAATTCACCTGCTTCAGCCTCCCAAGTAGCTGAGATTATAGGCATGCACCACCATGCCCTGCTAACTTTTATATTTTTAGTAGAGACGAGGTTTCACCATGTTGGCCAGGCTGGTCTCAAACTCCTGACTTCAAGTGATCTGCCTGCCTCGGCCTCCCAAAGTGCTGGGATTACAGGCATGAGGCGCTGCGCCCCCCTTGTTTTGTTTTGTTTTGGAAAGCAATAAAGCCCAAAGCTCAATTTGTTTTTGATTAGCTGCAGTTGCTGAAAAGAAACCCTTTGTCTCCAGCAAAGACAGACAGGAGGAGTTTATGTAGCAGTAATGTGATCACGGATATTTGATGTGGCCTCGATAACGAGGCCGACAGTAAGAAGCAAAGACAGTTCTCTAGAGGAGGCCAAGGCAATAATAGGTAAATGAAAACTATGCTAGATTCAAAAGACGGGATTTGGGGCTGGGTGTGGTGGCTCATGCCACTAATCCCAGTACTTTGAGAGGGCAAGGTTGGTGAAGTACTTGAGACCAGGAGTTTGAGAGCAGCCTGAGCAACATGGCAAAATCCCATCTCTACAAAAAATACAAAAATTAGCAGAGTGTGGTGGTGCCTGCCTGTGGCCACAGCTACTCAGGAGGCTGAGGCAGGAGGATCAACTAAGCTCCATATTGCAGTGGGCTGTGATTGTGCCACTGTACTCCAGCCTGGGCAACAGAGTGAGACCCTATCTCAAAAAAAAATGGTATTTTGAATACATCTGGAATTATGGCTGAGTTGTCTCTTGTAATATAGGTGAGCCATGGAAATCAGAGGTCTTGGGTTCTGAATAGGGCTGAGCTACATCTGTTCTCATGAAGTTCTGGACAGCAGCTGCTTGTGTGTGTGTGTGTGTGTGTGTGTGCGTAGCTTAGCTCTAAGAGGTAGGTTATGAGAGCCTGTCTTATATTTTTTTCTTTTGGTGTTACAAGTTTTTTTTTGAGATTGAGTTTTGCTCTTGTTGTCCAGGCTGGAGTACAATGGCTTGATCTAGGCTCACTGCAAGCTCCGCCTCCCAGGTTCAATCGATTCTCCTGCCTCAGCCTCCGGAGTTGCTGGGATTACAGGTGGGTGCCACCACGCCCGGCTAATTTTTGTATTTTTAGTAGAGACAGGGTTTCGCCAGGTTGGTCAGGCTGGTCTCAAACTCCTGACCTCAGGTGATCCGCCCGCCTCGGCCTCCCTAAGTGCTGGGATTACAGGAGTGAGGCACAGCGCCCAGCCAATACGTTATTTCTTTTCACAGCTGAGACATCCTGGGGCTCATGTGGAAGCATTCAAAAATACAGTCACTGGAAAGACTTCAGCCAAGCCACTAACAGCTTGCTGGCACTAAATAAGGAACTGAGAGACGATCTCAGTGGTACTGTGAACGTTTGTGTGGACTGAGAAGGTTTCCTAGTCACAGGACAAGGCTGCCTGCCCTTTAGTTTGTCCTCCCCACCACATCTGTCCTGCGCACAGCTGGCAGCTCTCGTGAGCTGTGTCCTGAAAGAATAACCAAACATCCTTTGTTTCTTACCAAAGTTCTTCGGCAACTCCCCTTCTTCCCCGACCCCTCCCAGTTCAACAAGTATATTTAAATCAAGAACGGTTCATACTGTAAGTGAAATACATAAAAAGTTTAAAAATCTCAATTTAAGTATAAATTGCATCTGTCATTATGCTGCCAACTTGCTACTGTAATCACATAATCTTGGCAGCCAATGGACAAATTTGAAACACGTCAGTAAGTCTTTGAAGTTGTGACATCACACATGTAATTGTAGTGAACGGAACAGATTCACAGTGAATCTCTCATTTTTTACTGACAGCACCAAAAACATATGCTAATACAATGGCATGAGTCGCCATTCATTAAACCACTTGTATTGTATTTCCAATGACAACTGTCAAGGCATGAAAGTGCAAAACATACACCCAGGGAGAACTTCTGGAGTGCTGGCAAATTAAGACCCTGTCATGTCTTGAGGGGCAGAAGATTTTATCGTATTGGCTGCTTTGCTAATATAATAGCTAATTATGTTAATATACAATAATAGTCAATATTTGGGAAGATTTTCTACACGTTAGTATTTGCAAAACTGTATTCCTTTTTTTTTTTTTTTTTTGAGACAATGTTTTGTTCTTGTTGCCCAGGCTGGAGGGCAATGGTGCGATCTTGGCTCACTGCAACCTCTGCCTCCTGGGTTCAAGCGATTCTTCTCCCTCAGCCTCTCCAGTAGCTGGGATTACAGGCATGTGCCACTGTGCCTGGCTAATTTTGTATTTTTAGTAGAGACACAGTTTCTCCATGTTGGTCAGGCGGGTCTCGAACTCTTGACCTCAGGTGATCTGCCCGCCTCGGCCTCCCAAAGTGCTGGGATTATAGGTGTGAGCCACCATGCCCAGCCTAGAACTATCATTTTCAGGGGAAGGGAATGTGGGTGTATTAGTCCGTTCTCACACTGCTATAAAGAAATACCCAAGACTGGGTATTCGGAATACGCCTGGCCATATTCCATTTTTTAAGGTCCAGTTGAGAGAAATGTATTTTTATTATCATAAAATCAACATAAATATTTATGGAAAAATTAGAATATACAACTAAGCATAAAAAATAAAACAAATCGGCCAGGTACAGTGGGTCACACCTGTAATCCCAGCACTTTGGGAGGCTGAGGCGGGTGGATCATGAGGCCAGGAGACCAAAATACAGTGAAACCCCATCTCTACTAAAAATACAAAAAATTTGCCAGGTGTGGTGGCATGCGCCTGTAGTCCCAGCTACTGGGGAGGCTGAGGTAGGAGAATTGCTTGAATCCCGGAGGCAGAGGTTGTAGTGAGCTGAGGCTGTGCCAC